>NC_061095.1:64558730-64588730 GCF_015104395.2 Macrobrachium nipponense
GTTCGAAAGGCTAAACTGACTTGGGCATCTTCCCTGTATGTATATAAGGTTTCTTTTATCTCTCTCATTCCACTCATTTTAACCTTCAAAACTCTCTCTCTCTCTCTCTCTCTCTCTCTCTCTCTCTCTCTCTCTCTCTCTCTCTCTCTCTCTCTCTCTCTCTGGGTTTTGACAAATTACATTTTAGAGAAGAAGTAAAATATTCGTATGTAAACTTGCGTGTATTATGAATATGAATATGGATGTTTTGAAGAACACCTACCACAGAAAGGATAGTGAACAAAGACATTAGTATACATGAAACAATTTTTCACACTGCCTTAACAATTAAAACGATTAAAACTAAAATAATTAGTAAGACATTTAAAGAAAACTCTTCTAAGAAACTTACATTAGGAGAAAAAGTGAGAAGACTGAAAGAAAACTCAACATAATTAAAATGAAAGAATAAGAATGAAAGAAAAGGAGAATGACACGAGAGAGAGATGATAAAAAACAACCAATGATTCATGAATGAGTTTCAATATCATATCTCTGTATAGAATTGAAACCATAGCAGTTACAGATTCCGCTCTGTGGAAATTAAAATCAGGAAAAACATTTATTATGCTTTTCACACCAGAAGCTTTTAGTGACAACGTTGTGATAAATTAATAACACTATTTTGTCGATGAAAATGGCGGTTGCATTTCGTGCTGGAATATGGAAAACCTGAAATTAATGATAAGTTAAAAGTCCTGGAGAGCGGCATTGTTGTACGTGTTGTGTGTGTATATATATATATATATATATATATATATATATATATATATATATATATATAATATGCTTAAAAAATCACAGTAGATGCACGTGACTTCATAAATAAGCGAATCCCACAGGAAAATGGTAGTCAGAAATCCAATGTCTGAGTAAAGACGAAAGCGCTTGGATTTCTGACTATCATTTTCCTGTGGGATTCGCTTATATATATATATATATATATATATATATATATATATATATATATATATATATATATATATATATATATATATATATATATATATATATATATATATATATATATATATTTCCCAGTTCCCCTTTGTGTCAAGTGGCGTTGGATGCGACAGTGATGATTATGACGTGAAGCTATAGATAGCATTAAATAAATAAACAATCAAATGGAAAGATTAGTTCACAATCAAGCAACTATAAACATAAATTAGGAACATAAATAGCAACGAAATACCAAATAAAATAGAGAAACGATAAACAAGACACCCACTGTCATTCTTCACTACAATAAACATATGATTATCCCTTCGTGACGATATGACGTTATAAAATTTTCTTAGTGGCTTTTCCCCCTAAATGATATGAGCGATCTTCCATTATCTCTGAGTTAAAAGCTCCTTCTCCCACGCAAAAGAACTATTATGAAAATCAATCTCCCTCAGATTAGCAAAGTCATTATTTATTTTCATTTTAAGCTACATTAAAGAAATTATTTGTAAAGGTGCCATAATGATTTCATCTCCCTGTAACTACTTTTTGTTATTGACGTCAGTCTGTTTAGCACTTGAAGGCTCCGTCTTTGGATTGATGTCACCTTCCTCTCTCTCTCTCTCTCTCTCTCTCTCTCTCTCTCTCTCTCTCTCTCTCGTAGTAGCCATCTTGCTTGGTGAGACGTTCCCGCGTGAAATCAGATTAATCAACAGATATCACAAGTTTAACATACGACTAGAATTTGAGAAATATCTAGAAGTGTTCGTGAACTATCGATGATAAGATTAGTGTGAAAATAGTAGGATAAAGCGTCTTCTAAGTTAGTTTATCAAGTGTAATACTGTAAATCAGAACAAGATGGCAGTAAGTTCCAACTGCGGGAAGAGATGGCGTAATTTAGCGTGTTTAGCAGATTCGCAATACGATGAGGTAGCAGGAAGGGAACTGGCATTTCTCATCTATGAAATCAGCAACAGTCCTAACCAAAAAGATACAAAAGCATTCATAGATATATTAGAAGGATATAATCCTTCAAACTGGAACAAATCTAATGAAAACATCTTGAAAATAATTGAAGAAGTTCCAAATAAAATCCAAGTGGTCAAGAGACTCATAAAGAAAATATACATAAACCAACATATTCCGACAAAGAAAATGAATAAGGTGAATCTTGTGAATATCCTAATTGACGCATTAGGAAAAAGAATGCCAAAAGCATGCAAATTGTGTAAGGTTTGGTATAGCATAGTCAATCCACAAAACCTAATCAGAAAATGTGCTGCATGCAACATTCCGACCCATCCACAGTGTGCTGAGGTAATACAAGGTATGAGAAAAGATACAAAAATTTTTTGTTCAACATGTCTATCATGGATAGACAATGTTATTAAATCAAGATTGAATGTACAAATAGTTGAGGATGAAGAAGAAGAGGGAAGAGGAAGAATAAGAAGAAGATCGAAGAAGAAGAGAAGAAGAAGAAGAGGAAAACGGAAGAGAAGTAAACAAAAATGAAATGACAGAAAAAAAAAATAAGGAAAACAAAGAACAAGATAAAAGTATGGATGCAGAGATACTCATTGATACTACATATGAGGCAATAAAGCAGCATACCTACGAAGAAATAAATTACGATATGGCAACAGAAAAGCAAATCCCGAAGAGGCTCTACCCAGATCTACACAATGACGGGAAAGAGGAAAAAATAGACAAGAAAGACAAAATCTGCAACCTTTTGAAAAGAGGGAATTGCAGATTTGGAGAAAGATGTTACTACAAACATCCTAAGGTATGTCACAACTATGAAATATATGGTAAATGTGCATACCTAGATGGATATGGGGATGATTGCAGAGATCTGCATCCAAAAATATGCAAAAACCTAAAAGAAGGAAAAGGATGTAAGTTCGACAAAAAATGCAAATATATGCACCCTGTAGCCATGAATCATAATCAAATAAATAACCAACCAAGTAATAAAATCCAAAATAAGAAAGAAACAAATAAAGAGAGAAATCAAGAATATCAGGTAAAAGAGAAAAGCAAACCACCAATGAGATATGCAGAGATGTCAGCAAAAAATTTCAATGCATCAGCTCCAAAATTCTACTCAAGGGATAATAACTGTATTTATTATGCAAGAGGTTATTGCAGAAACGGAGAAAATTGCAGATTCAGACACAAAATGAATAATTATGATGAAGGAAGATCAAATATTATGGAAAAGTTGGATTTTTTAATGTCAGAATTTCTGGAAATGAAAAAAAGAACAACATACCAGAACAGGAAAGAGACATGGGAAAATCCTTATTACTACCAATATTAAATGAAGGAGAAAACACGCAAACCATCATAGTGATGAATGCGCAGGGTTTAGTTACGAGTAACTCAAAAAGAAAAATAGAGTACTTAGAAGAACTAACCCAAATTGAAAAGAAAATAGATATAATGAATATAAGTGAAGCCTGGTATTCCCAAGAGACTGGGAATGATGATCAAATAAAAGGGTTCCAAACTTATAGATCAGATAGAAAAAATAGGAATCAAGGGGGAACCGCAATATATGGGAAAGACAAAAAACAAGGAAAAATATATGAGAAATATAGTAACTCAGAATGTGAACCAATAGCGGTAGAATTTGAATCTGAAAAATTAATGAACATAGTAATATATAGACCTCCTAATACTAAAGAGTTTGACTTAATAATTGAAAAATTGGATGATATATGTAGAAATCACAAGGACTGGACTATTCTCCTATCTGGTGACTTCAACTTTCCTTTCGTAGAATGGAAAGAACGAATAGGAGATTGTGGATGTACTTATACATATAAAAAAGAGAGTAATAGTAGTGCAGAAGATAAGAGGCAATTCGAAAAGCTATTAGATATGCTACTAGAATACAACATTCAACAAATAAATCACCTGCCAACAAGAAAGGAAAATACTTTAGACCTAGTATTTGTGAACGAGGTGAATTATGTTAAAGAAATAATAGTTTATAATGCGAGTATTTCAGACCATAATGTCATAGAATTAACAGTTCATTCCAAAGCAAGTGAAAACAGAGATAAGCAAGAAATGAAAAAGTGGGAAGGATATGGAAAATACAACTTCTACAGTAAAAATATAAAATGGTCAGAAATAAATGAAGAATTAAACAAAGATTGGGATAACATTTTCGTAAGCGATGACATAAGGGTAAATACGGAGATATTATAAAATATTAGAGAAAATAGTGGATAAATATATACCGAAGAAGAAAAGTAAACATCATTCATGCATACCAAGAGACAGAAGGATCTTGTTCCAGAAAATCAGAAAGTGGAAAAAAGGTCTTGCAAAAGAAAAAAATGCATGGAAAGTTATAGAACTAAAAAGTAAGATAGAAAATGCAGAACAAAAGATTATACAATCAAAAGAAAATGAAAAACGGGAATTGGAAGAAACCCTATTAAATATCAAGCAAAACCCCAAACTATTATACTCATATGCGAAGAAGATGAATAAAAGAAGAATAGAAATAGGCCCTCTGAGAATTGAAGGGAGATTAACGAATGAAAAAAGGAAATTTGCAACATACTGGCAGAACGTATAAGAGAGAATTCACCCCTAGAATAGATAATGAAGATAATGATATAGAAGTAAGGGACGAAAATAGTGAATGTTTAGCTGACATAGAAATTAATGAAGCTGATATTGTGCAGGCAATTAATGAAATTAAAAATGGAGCTGCTGCAGGGCCTGATGGAATCCCTGCTATTTTGTTAAAGAAAGTAGTTCATTCTATCGCAAAGCCACTTGCAATATTATTAAGACAAAGTGTAGATACAGGCAAGATTTATGATGAGCACAAATTAGCATATATCACCCCTACTTTCAAAAGTGGATCAAGACTTGAGGCAAGTAATTATAGGCCTGTGAGTCTAACATCACATATTATGAAAGTGTATGAAAGGGTAATGAAGAAAAATATTATGAAACATTTAATAAAAAATAATTTGTTTAATATAGGACAACACGGTTTCGTACCCGGAAAAAGTACACAAACCCAACTGTTAGTCCACCGTGAGAACATATTCAAAAATATGAAAAGCGGAAATGAAACAGATGTGGTTTATCTAGACTTTGCAAAAGCTTTTGACAAAGTAGACCATAATATATTAGCAAAGAAAATTAGAAAACACAATATCGTAGATAAAATAGGAAGATGGTTAAAAGAATTTTTACACAACAGAAAACAGATAGTTATTGCAAACGATGAGAAATCGGATGAAACCAAGGTAATATCCGGTGTGCCACAAGGTACGGTGTTAGCTGCAATACTGTTTGTTATTATGATTGAAGACATAGACAGTAATGTTAAGGATTCGGTTAGGAGTAGTTTCGCTGATGACACAAGAATAAGTAGAGAAATTACTTGTGATGAAGATAGGAACGCTCTACAAAGAGACCTTAACAAAGTATATGATTGGGCAGAGGAAAATAGGATGGTATTTAACTCTGATAAATTTGAATCAATAAATTATGGAGACAGAGAAGGAAAGCTATATGCATATAGGGGACCTAATAATGAGACAATCACAAATAACGAAGCAGTTAAAGACCTTGGTGTGATGATGAATAGGAACATGTTATGCAATGATCAAATAGCAATTCTTTTGGCAAAATGTAAAGCAAAAATGGGAATGTTGTTACGGCACTTCAAAACAAGAAAAGCTGAACACATGATTATGCTTTATAAAACATATGTTCGTAGTCCACTTGAATATTGCAATATGATATGGTACCCACACTATCAAAAGGATATTGCACAAATAGAGAGTGTACAAAGGTCCTTTACAGCTAGAATAGAAGAAGTTAAGGACCTTGACTACTGGGAAAGACTACAATCATTAAAATTATATAGTCTAGAAAGGAGAAGAGAACGCTACATGATAATTCAGGCATGGAAACAGATAGAAGGAATAACAGAAAATATCATGGAACTAAAAATATCAGAAAGAGCAAGCAGAGGTAGATTAATAGTGCCCAAAACAATATCAGGAAAAATAAGGAAAGCACACAGGACATTAATCCACTACGCACCAGCATCGATAATGCAGCGTCTATTCAATGCGTTGCCAGCTCATCTGAGGAATATATCAGGAGTGAGCGTAGATGTGTTTAAGAATAAGCTCGACAAATATCTAAACTGCATCCCAGACCATCCAAGATTGGAAGATGCAAAATATACCGGAAGATGTACTAGCAACTCTCTGGTAGACATTAGAGGTGCCTTACACTGAGGGACCTGGGGCAACCCGAACGAACTGTAAGGTCTGTAAGGTAAGGTCTCCAGTAACATGAGGGACCAGATATTACACTTCCTTTGGATGCGTTCAACTTGTAATATAGGCGGCCAGTTTCATGTTGGTTTAAGAATGTATGATCACTGAAAATATCTTAAGCACATGTGATATTATTTTGTGGCAGGTACTCACGCACAGACACACACACACACACACACATATATATATATATATATATATATATAGATAAGATATATATATATATATATATATCTATATATATATATATATATATATAAACAGAAGTTACCAGGCAAATTAGTTTGGAAGAGGGAGCAGGAATAAAGTCAAGAAAGGCGAAACAAAACAAAATATAAAGTAGAATAGCAGAGCTAAAGCAAATAACAGACTATCCAACCAAGCGTGCATGCTCATTCTCTCTCTCTCTCTCTCTCTCTCTCTCTCTCTCTCTCTCTCTCATTCCAAAGACTACCCTTCAGGCATGGACGAACCCTTTTTCTTTCTTGCAAAGATCTGGATTCGATCAACTTGCACACATTTTTTATTTCAATATTTTCAAGTGGCTGAACTTCATCTTCAATTCGGCTACATGAATCATATCAAGTTGTTGATCATTTCTGTGTTCATGTACGAACAAAAATCCATATTTTATCACGTTCTGGTATAATGCAAGTCTTTTTAGAACTTTAAGAAAAAAAGTCTCATTACAGTAGTCCAGGGAAAGACGACCCCACATCGGGATTCCTTAATCAAACAATATGGCGGTGTTTACTCTTTATAGGAGGGTGATGGAGCCTTCATTTCCCTTCATATAACTTGGTGCGGGAGTCATTTACTTAATAAATGGAGTTCGTTTCCTTATTTCCTCCACCAGTCGCCCTGGAATGGCCTGATATCCCAAGCCTTGTGAGAGAGAGAGAGAGAGAGAGAGAGAGAGAGAGATGAGGAGACGAGAGAGAGAGACGATGAAGAGAGGAGGAGAGAGAGAATGATATCTATGCAAACTGGGTCTTTACAAATGGTCTGTTCTCTCTCCTGCCGCGTCCTTGCTAATATATTTTAGAGAAGTAAAATATTAATTTCATGATTGACAAACTATAATGTAATAACTAGGTGTGTAAACCTAAAAGTATTATGAATATGAATGTGGGTGTATGACGAACACAAACCACGGAAAGGATAGTGAACAAAGACATTATTATACAATAAACAACTTTGCACATTCTGTCTTATTAAAAAGGCTAAAACTAATATAATTAGTAAAACATATAAAGAAAACTCTTCGAAAAAAAATACAAAAGGAGAAAAAGTGAGATGACTGAAATAAAAGGCAACACAATAAGAATGAAAGAAAAGGAGAATGATACGAGAGAGAGGGAGATGATAAAAAAACAACCAATGTTTAATGAATGAGTTTCAATGTTATACCTATGTACAGAAGTGAGGCCATAGCAGTCGTATATCCCGTTCTGATGAAATTGAAAACGGGAAAAAAATTTGTTATGTTTCTTATTTTCGTACCAGAAACTATTATACCGGTAATAGCATTGTGATAAATTGATAAAACACTTTTGTCAATGAAAATGGCGGATGCATTTCTCGCTGGAGTATGGAAAGCGTGAAATGAATGATAAGTTAAAGGGTGGGTGATGTAGAAGCTGGCTTCATTGTACGTACGGCTTGTTATATAATTTTCTTAATGGCTTCTCCCCCTTCATGATATGAGTGACGTTCCATCACCTGTGAGTAAATAATCCATGTCCCTTGCATCAGAACCATTAGGAAAAATAAGATAACATAAGATATGCTGAGTCATTATTCATTTTCCTTTTAATCTACACACAAGCAATTATTTGTAAAGGTGACAGAATGACCTCATCTCCCTGTAACTACTTTATGTTCTTAACGTCAGTATGTTGAAGAACCCTTGAGGGCTGTGTCTATGGAATGTCACCTTCTCTCTCTCTCTCTCTCTCTCTCTCTCTCTCTCTCTCTCTCTCTCTCTCTCTCCAGTATCATGAGCCACCAGATATTACACTTCCATTGGATGCTTCTCAGTTGCAGGTGGAGGCTCCTCCTTCCATGCTGATTAGAAATTAAATAATTGGAAGTCGTTTTTATCTCTTCGTATAATTATTGTTCTAATCGAATCTTTGTTCATTTTGGAATAATTGTATTAAATGTCACTGATGGTCTGCTTAAAGGCAGGTGAGGGCTTTGATGCCATAGTAATGATAATAATAATAATAATAATAATAATAATAATAATAATAATAATAATAATAATAATAATGATAATAACAATAATGTATAAGCGGGAAGCAGACCTTCTCGAATAGTACATGTCTTATTACAAAGAATGACAGAGTCAACTGAATTGATCTTATAAAGAATTTTCCTCGTCTTTCATAATCTGCGAGACTATTAATTAATTAGCCTTTATTCATGGTGTTATCGCGTCATGGTCTCGTATCACCAATACTGAAATATATGAAATACATATATCTTATACTGGTTGTATTTTAAATATAATTAATATAATATATATATATATATCTATATATATATATATATATATATATATATATATATATATATATATATATATGTATATATATATATATATTTATGTACGTCCGTTCATCTCTCTCTCTCTCTCTCTCTCTCTGAAAGTTACTTCAAAGTAAACATGTTTTGTACGGTTTTTTCTATCTATCTATCCTATCTCTATCTATCTATCTATCTAAGAATAGTTTACATTGGAGTATATATCTAACGATTCACTCGGTTGACTGATTTATTTATGCACTGATCCGCTCATCTGTGTGTGTGTGTGTGTGTGTGGTAGTGGTACCTAATGTAAATGGTTATTGGAGTGAGAGATATCTGAATGTATGGTGGAGCAGTAAAACGATAGACTCTATGATTTATGGTAAAGCGACTGTTATATGTGCATCGGTATAATCAAGGGTTTAACTCTAATGAATGTCCGGTAGAAAGGCTCAATTTTTATTTGTAACACAGAGTAACTGTAACCAGTTACCTATTCAAACCAATCTGAAGGCAATTGACGGCTTTTTCATGGCTAAAAGTTAAAAAGCTGCGTGACAAACGAATTTCTGCAACCGTGTCGACAGTTAAGATCTAAAGGTTTTCACTTGATTTTTCGTTCGTAAATACAAACTTCACATCAAATGCTTTAATAGTAAAAAAATTATTTCCAAATCACGGCAACATAAGTAATATAACAGACTAATTCTGATGGTGGTCTATATTATCCTGATGACTTTGTAAATCGTTTTTGCAATTACATAGAAAGCAGATTGAAATGCAGCTGTTGACTCCTATTTTTTGTTGGAGAAAGGAAGAAGCGCTTTCTCTCACAAAAAGATCTGCACAAAATAGCTCAAGAGGAAAGGAGGGAACAGACTGCCTGAGTCAACGGACAGCGAGTGTTTGTTGTTCCAAATGAAATTTCATCCAAGCAACTCTGCTGGAATGACGCTGAACGCCTTCCTACCGGAGGAGGCGGAATTTGCTTAACCAAGTTTCTAGCAACGAGAGTTTGTCATTTTGAATTATACTTTGGATAACAGGTCCATGAAAATTACTTTCTTTGTGTTGCTTAATCACACTATAACTGTCTCTTGAGGGGAGGGATTGTGAAAGGTAACTGGAAGTTGTTCTGCAAAACGGCCGCTCAAACTACAGTGAAGTTTAGCCTTCAGAGTAACTGTCTCAGTCTGATGAACAATATAATCGAAAATGTTTATAACTAGGAAATTAAAAATGGCTACAAACCAGTATAATAATAATCTTGGGGGTTTCTCAAGTACCCAGAAAGCTGTACAAACTCTCTTGCAGCTTCAGTTATCTGGTGGATAAGTAGGAGATTACTGAAGCCAAGTATTTACAAGAAATGAACAAGACACAATTAACTGTCTACTCAGTGTATCACCATCTCAGACACCAAAAACTAAAAGAAAATATCTCACACAGGTTCCCCACAGACACTTTTTGTCATTTCTTACAAAGCCATAACGAAACTAAGGCTCTGATTGGCTGTTGTTCTGTTCGGTTGAAATAGTCAGCCAATAGAAAGGCATCAATCTAGTGACGTAACAAGGCAGTGTCTTTGCTTATTATCCTTTCTGTTGCTTGTATTCTTCATACATCGTCATACTTCCAAATTCATCTTTAAGATACATGCAAGTTTACATACATGGATATTTTATAATATCGTGGCATCCGTGAAAGGAATAATATTTAATTCTCACCTAAATTGTAATAGCAAGGACGGGGCTGGGGAGGGAACAGGTCATTTGTCAAAACCCAGTTTGCATAGATGTCATTCATTCTCTCTCTCTCTCTCTCTCTCTCTCTCTCTCTCGTTTATGAAACTTCAACAAGAATAGCATTCGAGTATTTTATATGTTTTGTTGAGCATTTTATTTCAAGATTATGCCATATATTTTTCATTTATAGAAGTGGACCTTTAAAATTATAATCTCTCTCTCTCTCTCTCTCTCTCTCTCTCTCTCTCTCTCTCTCTCTCTCTCTCTCTCTCTCTCCTGTATTCCTGTGGAACTGAGGGTAAACAGACACGATGACAAACTTCTGAAGTTCCTGAAGTTTGTGACTTTCAGCGACATCTTTCAGTCATCAAATTGTGTCAGTCGACTTCCTAGATAATCTCCTATGGCAGGAAATCTGTCTTGAAGTAAATATTCTTTGTTTAAGGTCCTCTGACTCAGTTTGGATTTGCATGAAGAAGACTTATGGAAAAGATGATAAAGGTCGGGATCAGCAAAAAATTTAAAAAAATGCTTTTCAGAAAATCTCCAAAAGGAAAAAGATTACATTTCTGAAAAAAAAAGAGCAATACAATAAAGAATGGAAGAAAGGGAGAATAATTCGAGAGAGATGATGAAAAACCTCATTTGTTTGTACAGAAGTGAGGCCATATCAGTAGTAGCTTTATGTCCCGTTTTGTGGAAATTAAAACTGGAAAATTTTTATTTATGTTTTTATACCAGAAGCTTTTATATTGTGACAGCGTTTTGATAAATTAATAAAATCTTTTGTCGATGAAAATGGCGGATGTATGTCGTGCTGGAATATGGAAAGCGTGAAGTTAATGATGTTAAAGGGTCTGGAAAGTGGCATTGTTGTAGTCCGTGCCGTACTGAAGTAATGGCATAGTTACGATAAACAGCTGCTAAAAATAATTTATCAACACGATTTTTAAACTGGGTGATAAAACCATCAAACACCTTTGGTCCTTTGTCAAAACATAAGTTTTAATAACGAGATGAAATGGATATTAATTAGAACACTCAAATGGAGCGGGACAATATTAATGATTCATAATTCAAAATCCAAAAGAGAGAGAGCGAGAGTAAGTATGATTGACTGAGCCACCAAATCAGCACAAAAGAGTTTGTTAATTCTGATCGATTGCTCTTTGTGGGAATAATTAGGTTTTGACTCTGCCATGGCTAGGTCAAATTATGACGTCAGAACGTGACCTTATTATAATTGTGAAATGAATAGGTATTATTATAGTAAATGAAAATTTTTATTCCAATGTTTTCAAACCATTAAATTTTACCTTCAATGCTTTTATCACCTAAATAAGTAATCTCTAGTTCTTTATCACGTTTATGTTCATATACGTACAAGAAACCATACGAACATATAATTATGTCCTGGAAGAAGGAAAATGTTGTTGAGATATATATATACATATATATATATATATATATATATATATATATATATATATATATATATATATCTATATATATATATATATAATTAAATTCTATTATAAGAAACAGAAAAAATGAGAGAGAGAGAGAGAGATTGGAAGATATTTGAAATGAATATTCCCTATAAAACTTGACAAGGTTGCTGAACAGGTGACACTCTGGGGCAAACACTCAAAGCATGTCAAAACATAAGTTTTAATAACGAGATGAAATGGATATTAATTAGAAAAAACACTCAAAAATGGAGCGGGACAATATTAATGATTCCATAATTCAAAATCCAAAAGAGAGAGCGAGAGTAAGTATGATTGACTGATGCCACCAAATCAGCACAAAAGAGTTTGTTAAATTCTGATCGATTGCTCTTTGTGGGAATAATTAGGTTTTGACTCTGCCATGGCTAGGTCAAATTATGACGTCAGAACGTGACCTTATTATAATTGTGAAATGAATAGGTATTATTATAGTAAATAAAGAAATTTTTATTCCAATGTTTTCAAACCACCACAATAACAGTAAATTACCTTCAATTGCAATGTTTTATCACCTAAATAAGTAATCTCTAGTTCTTTATCACGTTTATGTTCATATACGTACAAGAAAACCATACGAACATATAATTATGTCCTGGAAGAAGGAAATGTTGTTGATATATATATATATATATAAATATATATATATATATATATATATATATATATATATATATATATATTAAACAATTAAAAAATGAGAGAGAGAGATTGGAACGATATTTAAAATGAATATTCCCTATAAAACTTGACAAGGTTGCTTGAACAGGTGACACTCTGGGTGGGGCAAACACTCAAAGCATGATTTCTGATATTCTGAAGGCTCTTGTTGACATAAACACAGCTGGAAACACTCTCCTACATACAAGCGCACTTGCACACGTATTATATAGATTTCTATATATATATATATATATATATATATATATATATATATATATATATATATAATATATTAATTTGACTCCCATACATGTCCGAATTTGACATATTTCCCGGAACCCTTAATTAAGCGGGGAACTATCGAGTCGTAACAGCTGAGCTAATTAGTGAGCACAATTAAAGACAGAATTGAACTTCTGACTTTGCAGAAACACTCATATTTATATCACTCATCTTTATCTAGTTGTCATTAAATACGTACATTTAAAAACATGAAGTTTGACTTGAGGTTCGTATGAGAATCTTCTCTGTATTTTGTCAGTTTCACGATTTATGTAATGTCGTATCCTTTGCTCACGGTGTCATTTCGCTAATCTGGTTGTCAATAATCCTTTTGGGATTAAACTTATTCACATAGTTTTTTTTTATTGTGGATTCCGAGTCATCATCCTCAAAAATACATTTTTCCCCTTTTTGTTTCTTTTGTAACTTTCTGTAAAAGAAAAGTACTGAGATGGCTACCTGTCTGTTGATCCTCCACCCTCCAATCATCACCCGTACCAAACTGCAGCCCTCTAGCCTCAGTAGGTTTTATTTTATTTAAGGTTAAATTTAGCAACGATCATGCGTCTGGCGACGCAACAACACAGGCCACACCGGCCGGCTGAGTTTTATGGGGCATGGCTGAAAGTTTCATACAGCATTGTACGCTGTACAGAAAACTTGCTTGCATTTTGTTACTTGTTTATTTTTGTTTTGATATTCGAAATCGAACCAACGTCTTCTCTCTTCCTTAATGAAAGAAGGCTGATCCCCAGCACCTTTCCCACGACAGTTTAACAACAACACAACCATAAACCCAGTCACAATAGAAGCCGCCATAAACTTCTCATGCAAGAAAATACAACTGTGTTTCTGTGGATTTTATCGGGCAAAGGCTTTCCACCCGGAGCCCGTATATATATAGCACCCTGATTCAGTCCTCTCTTGAATTTCTCACTCCTACTTCACAAGACCCGACGCCGACGGCTGTACTTCCACTCGCTTCTCACTTTGGTGGTTTACTATGAGATTCAGGGCCTCTATGACACGGTTTTTTGGACTTTGCTTCTTATCAAAGCATCGGATGTAGCTGAAAGTTAACATATGTATATCTTACAACCACACACAAATTTTGTAAGCATTATCAATAACCTAAACCCAATAGTTTTAATTTTTATAGAGTAAAAATTATCTAGCCGACGCCATGGCCAATGATTACGAGCCAAGAGTCGAAAACATTCATTACGTAAGCAAGGTAAACACCATTTGTCGAAATATTGCCCCGCCCACCTTGTTCCATCGGCTCTGAAACCCATAGCAGTCAAGAATGGCTAACAGGATTTGAAACTGTCCCCGTGGTTGCAAAACTGCATTTGTCTTACGACTTAATGAAATAACCTATCATCTAATATTAAACATAATTTCTGAGGAGGCCATGGCTTATTGCACAGTGAAAAAACATGACATAGACTTTATGAATGGCGGAACGATACATAAATGTGGGTGGGGAATCTGTGCTAGCGTAGTAATACTACGTTTAGGCCAACTGCTGGGATCCTTGAGGATCATTTAGCACTTCTTACAACTACTCGAGAAATGAGTTTTTACAGCCAGAAGTTAAATTTTGTAATCCAACAATGCCCATGGTAGCCTTCAGTGTTATCCTGAATTATAACGAGGCGAAAGTGGGTGGAGCCTCATGAAGTCATCATTCTGACGATAATTATTGGTGAAGGTTTAAAGCCAATCTACGGTACCGGCTATTTTATTTTCAGTAAATAGGTAGATAGCCAATAAATAAAAATTGCTTAACATTGGATATAGCAGTTATCAAATCAAGCTTGTCTACTATGTTTTTGATAACTACCAACTATTCCTTACATCTTGTCAATCTGATTGTGACCTATAAAGTAGACTGTAATTTATTAGGAAACTTATTTTGGGAGTTAGACTAATAATCGAAGTGTTTTTGTATTTATTAACATATTTTGTTGGTTCGTTCATTATGACAATTATCAGTGGAGAGGTTCCAGAGTTCATAAAGGTGTACTGCTTTGCTTGTATTTAAATTTGTATGTCATTGTTGTCAGAGGTTTAGCCTTCGTTACGTATAGCCAATCATCCATCGAGAAAGAGGGAAAAAATGCTGTCATAAGTTACGTAACGAGTGCGTTCGAAACCTTTTCTCTGAGTAAGTTGGCCCGTCTTCAAAAAAAAAAGTCACTTTTACATTATAAGTACCAAATTTATTCAACCTACGTAATGCAGAATACAGTCAAAATTTATGTGTAGATATAATATGTATTCTGAATAAGCGTTATATTTATGAAATGCATAGATAAAAAGTTATTGCGAAAAAACCGTGTTACAGAGGCCCTGAATCTCATAGTGGTATATGGCCATTCGTAGGTTGCAGCTTTTAGCTCCACTAATTCTATCAGGGCTTATTTCTTCTACCTTTTGGACCCCCTTTCAATATTCCATCCTTAGTTTCTTAACTGCTGTGCTCTTATTCTGTCTCAACTTCGTTTCTTGGAATGAAGCGCATGTTTTGTGATTCCCTTTCTTATTTCAAAATAAAACCCTAAAAGTAGTGATATTCACAAAGCCTTCTATATTCAAAATTTAAGGCTTATCTCAGTTTCACTAAATGTTAAACTAAAAAACCATCACATTTTTCAGACAATCGGGCAGATAACTTTGAACCAATATCACATTTTTTTAAAATTTAATTTTGACATACTATAAATATTACTTTTCACTTTAAACCTTTGGAATATGCATGCTCTTCCAAAAAAATTAGCATTAATTGGTAATCAAGTAAAAGGAACATAGTTAAAAACATGTGAGCTAGTGTTAATATTTTATCATTATTATTTGTACTGACAATATACAATGAGTAGGATGTCCAACCTCCATCTGCATCTGTGACCTCACACAGACGATCAGGTATGGAATCTACAAGATTCAGATGGGGACGTCGACGGACACCCTCCCACACGTCATTGACTTGAGCTTCTAATGCCCGGCGGGTACGCTGCTCCCCAACATTCAACTCTCGAACCATCATAGCTCAAAGGTGTTCGATTGCCAATCCATAACTTCAATTTCAGGGTGATCCTGTTGCCAGTCCCTCACTACGTGGTTGTTGTGGATGGGACTCTGGTCATGGACCAACTTTATTACACCAGGAGCAGGAACTGTTGGAAGGAACACTTGCTCGAGGATTTCGATGTATTTCTCTCCTGTGAAGCGGCCATCGATCTTGACAAGCTCACCAGGACCATGCACCCACATCCATCCCCAGAAAGATACTGCCACTCAGCCACTCTTTGCATGGTGATGTATGTGATTTTCCTGGTAGCACGTGTTAGGCTACCACCAGCAATGCCTAACTAGTGCTGCCATGGACTGAAATACCTTTTCATCAGTAAAGATGACATTTTTCCAGTAATTTTCGTCATGCGGAAGGTGTTCCAGAGCAAACCCATGGCAACATTCCTTGTGGGCAGTAGTGATCCATCCTTTGTATGCTGGGATATGACAGTGAATCCTGGCTTCATGGAGTCTGCGTCTCAAGGTCATGGGATTGCAGTTTAACCCCAGTATGTTGTGCAGATGTCCTCATAGGATGCATTTCAGCAGCTGCTACAATCAGGGCATCTGTCCTGGGCGAGGTTGCACGTGGCCTCCCACTTCGAGGCTTCGTTTTCACAGAGCCCTCCTCCTCCCACCAGCGGATCTACTTCCTTACCATTTTGGCGCTTCTCCCAATTCGATGAGCGATGTTCGCCACTGTTGCTCCACTCTCCCACAATCCGATTATTCTTCCTCGTTCAGCAGTCACCTCTGGTGAATCTGCGCGTCCCTCAGGCATAACTGTTATGGTAGTGCAATATATACATATCTCATTTACAACGAGTCTTTATACTCAAATATGTCAGAAATTTCAACACTTTATTATATCAAATATTAGTATACTGGATTAAGAGCGCCAGACAGACAGGGATAATTATATTTTTGTAGCAACCGACGAACACTTAAATAGACAAATTTTAACTCTGACTTTTGGAAAATACCAATTTTGGTTACCATTTTTAATTGGTAATTATTACGCTATAGTAACAGGTAGTTGAAATGGAGCCTTCTTCACATTCCTCACTTTCTATGAAATAGGGCCTACCTTAGGTCAAAATATGGTAATCCAATCCAGTGCAAGTTATGTGATCATAAGCTCTCATTTGCACTACCAAGTATTAAAGAGTTAAGCCTATTCAAACAAAGGAAAGATTTGTTTCGATAAAAAAGAAAACGTTTATGAATCAAACTGCAAGATTAAATCCAAAATGTAAGGATTTGTAGGGAATAACTACAGAGTATCAAAATATGATAAAAAACATCAAAAGCATGGTTGAAAACAGGAAAAATATACTAGGTAGAGCATATGACACAACAGACTTCAACAAAGACTATGCGGCCAAATGTCAAAGACAATATAAGCATATACAGGGATACAGTGTTCGAAATTAATCATTTGCACTTCATCATTTACTGTATAAAAATACTGAATATATTTCAAAAGTGCGCAACTACGAAATAGGATATCCAAATCTAATGTATACCAGTCGTGTTCGCCCAAATAACTAACCATTCAATATTTCATTTACTAAATATTTCTCATAACCCAACTGCACACACAACCATTCTTGAAAGACAAATGGTGTAGATATCAGTGCTCAGCAGAAACCAACCTCAATAAAGCATTTATAAGGCAGGGAACATTCTTATGCAAAGGAAAAGAAGGCCTTATAGCTGTTTAAGGCTCTAAATGTTTCAATACATTACGGATACTGTACTCTATGCTCAAGAAAAATACCTGTTGCCCACTCCCCCTTCCTTTGCCCGACGGCGCAACATCTATTGGGCGCTCCATTAGTTACTTGTTCAACTGCGTCGGGGTTTCATAGTCGCGGATTCGAGTTCCCTCTTTGGATCAGCGGAGGGAACGGACTACTGTGCGCCATAGTACATACTGTAATAGAGATACCGAAGACAAGAAGACAATTAAAATAAATATCCAAGTTTAGGAACAGTCTTCAAGTTACTGATGCATTTTTTTTTTCTGAATGTTACCAGCTTTCAATAAAAAATATGGAACATCATATTACGCGATATCATTACCCGTAATTCTAATACTAATGCACCAACATAGCATGGTCATTTTCCATGAGCCATACGATGTTAGGAGAGGTAAAAGTTGGCATGGCAACACTGTAACACCGGAAGCTAGAGATATTACTGATATAATAAGACTTCTCGTGAAGTGTGTTTATTTATATTTCATTCTTCGGTTCGTGTGCACACTATTGTTCTCACTGAGCACTGACTACTATATACTATTATTATTGAAGTGCCTGAGCCATGGATACTTTGCTCTTTGCAGGAACCGTTAAAGAATAATAATTTTATAGATCAAAATCCTGGCTGCGTCTGGCAAGGGGAAACGGACGATGCCACATAGCAGCAGAAAGGTGAGTTCTGGGATCTCATGACATTTCATTCGGAATTGGGACGAGAGGCATCAGGGGGGGGTTGAAATCGCTTTTTGGGCCCCAAATTGAGGGGGGCGCCAAAAATGCGAAATTTAACCATTGCTGCTATGACAGGGAGAGCTAAATCCAGTTTAAATTTGCATTCACGAGTTCCTTTAAAATGATCCTACAATTGCTCATATTTTAACAATTTTCCCCCAGATCCTGTGGCCCACTTCGCTCGCCTCCCCATAAGGGGGTCCCCAAATGGGACTGTGCCCCCAGGGCCCCAAAATGTCTAGGAACGCCCCTAGGTATGTTGTGAAAATAGAATGGTTTGTAAGGACTATTTAAATTAAAACATAGTCGTATTTTACTTATATAGTCACAGGGAATAAAACGACAAATACCTTTGATGTTTTGAATTCACGGTAAAATGTTACTTTAAACCATCATCTCATTTTGGACTTTAATATTTAATGCTCCTGTGTTTTCAATAATGCTTTGAACTTTTCTAATGTTGGTTTATTTCGCTGTAAAGCTTTATTTAATACCATCACCTCAACCTTAAGCGCCGTGTTCAGTAAATCATAAACAAAAGACGATAAATGTCTCGCAACGGTAATTTTGCAATAGATCTGAACACGAGCTTCTTGCTGATCATGTGAAGGAGACTTTCGATAACAAGATAACCATTATATTATATTAAATTATATTTTAAACTAAAATTATACTAAATTTATTATACATAGTGGATAACATGACCCCTAAGACCAATCGGCTACCCCATATACACAAAAACACTTGGGTAGAATGTTGATATTAAATTAACTTCCATATTAAAGTGGTTTCGTTCCAAGTGTCGAATCTGAGGCTCTGAGCAAAGGAGCCGTTGACAGAACAGCGTCAGAAACTCGGAGAGGTTGAATAGCGGTTGTTTCAGTCCTTAAATGGGAACTGCTTGTTTGCTGAGGGCTAAGGTACGTTATTTCCATTAGAGTAAGGTACGCCATTTTTAGCTACGGCACGGTATGTTACTATACGGTACGCCATTCTTAGCTACGGTACGGTATGTTAATGCACGTATGCCATTCTTAGCTACTGTACGATATGTTAATGCACGGTACGCACTTTTTGGGCTAAAGTACGATAGTTGTTAGTGTACGGTACGGTATTTGTTAGTATAATTTATGCATTTTTTTTTCAGGTACGGTACGATATTTTTAAGGTGTTGTACGGCATTTCCACTAGTGTACGGTACATTTTTCGGATACGGTATGGTACTGTATTTCTCTTAGTATACGGTGCAACATTTTTCAGTAAGGTTGAAAATAAATAGACCGTACCGTACGTTCAACCATTGTTTCCAGTTGCTATCTGACAATTTTTTTTTATCTTATTCGATCATTTGTTTATATCACTATATTATTATATTTTCTTAAGATATCTGTCATTTACGGCTCTGGCTGATAATAGCGTTCCTCTGTCGACATTTATATTGTAACTGTATTTATAAATGGGGAGAGTTACAGTAACCATGATATTGGAGTAGGCCTATATTAGCAAGATATATATATATATATATATATATATATATATATATATATATATATATATATATATATATATATATATATATATATGAAAAATATCAATGTGGATTCAGAGTTATACAGATGCGTAAGGTTACGATGAAACAGAACATGCTTTCATTCACTTAGAACATTTGATTATATTCATAATTTCAAGTCGTATTCAGCAATTCCTCATTTATTTATTTTTCTAACAAGGTTCCCAGTTTAAAAATAGAAAAACTTGCCTGGTGTTATTCCATTGTTGACCTTTGCTGCAATATTCTGCTTTGCATAATGAACACGTTCATTAAGAGCGAGTTGCTTTTTGAGAGAGGAATTTAATGAAATTGAAGACTCTCTCTCTCTCTCTCTCTCTCTCTCTCTCTCTCTCTCTCTTACCGAAAACATGTAAACCTCTCATTAACATAATGGGAACAGAAAAGCCTCTCGGGAGCATTCTGTATAGATGGTAATTTATTTGGACGGAAGAAGTATTGCTCATTTCAATGTGCAATGCGTTATCCGTCATAATAATAATAATAATAATAATAATAATAATAATAATAATAATAATAATAATAATAATAATAACATTTATTAGTTAGTAGCCTACCTGTGATATTGTGATAAAACAAAAAGACTGACACAACTCGACGAGAGCGAAGTAACAATTTTTTAGCAAATGCAAATTTCGTAGAAGCCATCAAAGGCAATTGTATAGTAAACAACAGAATATGAATAATAACGATGTGCTTGTGTTCCTGTTAATATACAATGGTATTAAAGATAATCAATAGAAATCTGGTTATTCAGTATCACAGTTACTGGAGGCTATTTTCATCTTATTATGTTAAAGAATATATTCAACTAAAATAATCGCCAATCAGAGAGATAGAGAGTCTTCTGCTTCAATAAATTCCCCCTCAAAAAGCGACTGCACTCTTTATGGACGTGTGCATTATGCAAAACAATATGTATATTCCAGCAAAGGTATACAATGGGTGTGAATAACACCACGAAAGTTTTATTTCAACTGGGAACTTCGTCATGAACAAAACAATAAGGAATTGCTGGAGACGACTTAAGGTTGAGTAGGAAGTCAGAAGGTACAACTTCCCCGAGTCCGAAAGTACACCGAAAACTGACCCCCAAAAAATGGAGAAACGATATATTGAAAATTGAATGAATTAACTTTAGAAATGCACTTACAAGTACTTAAATATGACAAATCGTTACATTGCCATGTTTTATTACTAGGCAAACCAGAAACAAAACTGGCTAAGGTTTCTGACAAATTGGAATATTCCAATTTAAAGTGAAACTGAATCCATTAGAATATGTGCGAGAATGTGAGAAACAAATCGACTACAAGTTGATGCCTACTCACCCACTTCAAAGAAAGTCTAAAGTTTCCAAACTCTCCCTCGTTCTAACCGCTGAAATTCAATATCCCTGTGTAACTGACGTGAAAGATCCCGCTCTCATTGTAACTAATAGTAAAAGGGCTAAAATAGCATTCCTGGGAAACATCCGCTCTGCTTCTGACCTTGCTAATTATTTTTCCCCTTCCCTCTCGAGACCCTGACGCAATTTCCCTCAACTGAAAGTTTTTCTCTTTTTTTTATGTTTTCACTTCAGTTTATTGCCAGAGATTCCCTTTACGTGTGGATCTTCCATTTAACGCGAAAGGATCTTCACAATATTAGATGCCGCTTGTTAGGACAAGTGAATTTTGCTCCAGAGGTTTTTGGCCTTACACACACACACACACATATATATATATATATATATATAATTTATAGGAAGGATCTCAGTGAAGGGGTTGTCTAGACGGGGGTGAAAGAATACTCGTAACTATATTGTCCTAATAATAATCGTCCAAACCAACGTGAGAAGAAAAGCGAAGGATTTTATGCAACTATAATCGCCTGCTGTCGATCAGACGTCGAATGGGGACATCATCGTGACTGCAGGAAGCAGTTACTTTCACACTGGGATCCAAATGATTAGTTTTTCCCTTTTTATATATCCTAATCATACGTGGCATGTTAGCAAAAAATCACTTCTAAAAGGACCTCCATCGCCAAGGAAAGGTTTTCCCTCATTTCCCCTAATGGGATAAATGACATGATATCGAAAATACATTTTCCATCGTTACTTTCACTTAGTCTCGTTTGTCTTGGACTACCGCTTTTGGGGGAACACTGGATGGAGTTCTGCCTCTTCTGCTGTCTTTTCATTCACTCGGGTCGATTAGAGGTAGAGTTACTGTTGACTTGTTAATTAATATTCAGTGGTGATTTGGACGGGTGTCTGAAGTCGTATTTGAAAAAATTGTTTTGTATTGTACCAACTCTGAAACTGATGGTAACTGTCCATTTTGTCGAAAATTATTGACACTCAGTTTGGTGTTGACTGATGGATCCGTCCACCAGCCTCTGTTTGTTGCCAATTTGTTCCTCGTTTATTACTGATGTTGACAAAGGACCTTCTGTTCCAGTGACATGAAATTCAAAAACCCTCTTGTTACGGATGTAGATAAATGGAAGCAGTCATCGTATTTCTGACTCTGCACTGGCTGTTATTCCTAGAGAGGTTTCAGATATAATTGGGGCCAAAGTCCATAAGTGTTTTGACGCATGCGGCGATTGTGATATATCTATATGATCCCTGTAACGCTTAAAATAACTGCTTGGGTAGAGACTCGAGCCAAAATGGAAATAACAGTATTAGATTGGATACAGAAAACAGAGCGTATGAACTCACATGAGTAATTTAGTCGAGGTGTGATGATTCACGGAAATGGTGGGCTTTGAAAAAAATATTAACCAATTTTGAAACATGGGAAAAATAAAATTATATATATATATAATATAGTATATATATATATAATAATATTATATATATATATATTGTCAAGGATTTTATTCTGTTCCGTCAGTTGCATCCCATAGGCATGTCTAGATTTTTTTCTGTCAAACCAGGAGTCGGCAAGCTTTATAAAGTCCCATGTACTTTCCCAAGACATGCTCTTCAAAAGTCCCTGACTTCCATAAAATTCTAAAGCTTTAAATGTTGTTTCCGAAAGAAGCTGCACTGCTTTCCTCACATTCATACGTCTGAATTTCATTGCTGAGGCTCGCGATCCAAGAAGTTCCTGCTGCAGGTCTCTTTTATATGCATTTTCTTCAAAATGTTTACTGCATATGCGATGAGTAGTAGGGTTAAAGTTGTCCTTTCTCTCACAACGATGAACCCATTTCCATCTTGTTTCCTCATCACGAGGGAATCGGAAAAAGGATACCTCCTTTTTTCTACTATTTGAATAACAACCAAACAAGGCGCAGTTGTTTGGCATTATTTAAATAATAATTTAGCTTATATAAAAAATCAAAACTATGGTTGTATTCGAAGAATGTAAAAATAAATCAATACAGAGATGATTGAAGTGACCTATGATGTACATTTGAATGAAACGGTAGCTGAGTGACTTCTCGCCCTGACCTGGCCTCCAGGTGGCGCGGCTCTTGGGTGGATAAGCCGCAACCCCCCACAAATGACTACCTGACCATTCTATATTTTTACCTTGGTCCAACGAACGAAGAACAAACTGGTGAGAAGGAGAGGGTGATAGAGGAATTGATCGGTCAATCAATAATGAACTGAGTGTCAACACTTTTCAACTGAAATTTCACAAAGTTTTGTTTCTGTCTGTGTATGTACATATGTATGTAAATATGTATGTATGTATGCAGCCTATGTATAATCCCTATTGAATATTGACAAGGCAAATGTACGTATGTATGTATAATTACCATTAAATCCTGAAAAGTCAAACGTATGTATGTCTGCTTTTCATGGAATATTGACAAGTCGAACGTATGTATATATGTATGTATGTATAATCACCACTGAATACTGATAAGTAAGCCGTATGTATGTATAATTACCATTGAATACCGACCAGTCAGACGAAGCCAAAGACAATAATACAAAGCTGACCTCTGATCAGCCAGAGTGAATGAAAACCCTCGACAGCAGAAGAGAAAACTGAATTCAGATTCCCCCAAAATCAGTCAGAATCCAAAACCAAACGAAACCAAAAGCCTTCAAGACATAGTTGTCTTTCCCTTAACAAGTGACACCTAATTGGGAACATCCTTTATCTTTAATGGAAGACAACACTTGAGGGGAAGAAGCCCTGGTAATAAGGGGAGATGAAAGGACGCATTGTGCAATGTCACGGAACATAACGAGCAAATACGACGTTCGTTTCCACTTTAATGTCATCAGTGTAGGAATGAAATGTCTCGTATGGCATCATTGCAGCTTGTTTCGTGATATGGCTGAGGTTTTCCCTGAATCAGGCAGTTGCTCATATAATATAACAGTATGATTTTTCCTGACAGAACGCAAAATATGAATGTTACAAGTGATTGTCTCAATATTAACACCGTACACTGAAGTCAGAGAGAGAGAGACGTTTATATTCATAGAAATATCAGTGAAGGGGTTTGCTAGACAGGGGTGGAAGAATAGTTGTAACTATATTTTCGTAATAAACATCCAAACCAACGTGAGAAGAAAAGGGAAGGATTTTGTGCAGATTATAATCGCCTGTTGTCGATCAGACGTCGAGTGAGGACATTATCGTGACTGCAGGAAGTGGTCGGTTTCACTCATGTGTCCAAATTATTGGTTTTTCCTTTTTTATATTCATTGGCATATCGTGTTTCAGGTTAGTCTTCTCCTATTCTCTCTCTCTCTCTCCTCTCTCTCTCTCTCTCTCTCTCTCTCTCTCTCTGTTTGTGTCTTAGACAGTGGACGAAAAAATCTGTTTGACATGGAATCCATTCGACTAACTTGATACGAAACTGCCTTAACGTCTTGCCAGAAGCTGAGAGAGAGAGAGTTGAAGGCTTCCAGTTCATGAAGTCGAGTCTTGACGTCATTGGAACCAAAGTAATAAAGAAGAAATGATTCAAGAGAAGGATCTCCTGTGTGACTATTGTTGCAGGGTCAGAGTTCGTGTTGTAAGAACACAAATTGCCGTGTTGTCAAAACATGAAGTGCACTGTTGTCAGGACAGGAAACCCGCTGTTGTTAGAAATAAAGTGCCGTGTTGTCAAAACACGAAGGACCATGTTGTCAGAACACTTAGTGCCATGTTGTCAGACCAAGAAATGCTGTGTTGTCAGAACACTAAATATGTTTTCATAACACGAAGTGCTCTGTTGTCAGAACACGAAAGGCTGTGTTGTCAGAATAGGAAGTGCCGTGTTGTAAGAACGCTTAGTGCATGTTGACAGAACATGAAGTATCGTGTTGTCAGAGCATTAAGTGTTTTGTTGTCAGAACATGATGTGCCGTTTTGGCAGACCATGAAGTGTCATGTTGAGTTAGCAGAACATGAAGAATCGTGTTAAGTTGTCAAAACATGAAGTGTCGTATTGTCAGTCCAAGAGGTTCTATGGATAACTTTATCTTTGCACTTGCTAGGAAGGTGCTGTCAGTGAGTAAAATCATCTCTGACATTCATCGACATATTAGCTTGGGGATGCGATTCAGAATCCAGTAATCTGGGTGTCTGTTGCGAAGACACCTTTGATGATGCAATTTCTAAGGTCTTGGTTTATGAATGCATGTAAAAAATTCTAATTATTATTGCTTTTTGTACTTGAAAATATTATCCCGTGTTTTAATTTTTGCTTTGAATGTTTCTTGTTTGTGTCGTTCGTAAGTGACCTAACCAACCTTACTTAACCTAACCCCACCTAACCTTACCTAAAGCAAACCTAACCTGACCCAGGGTACCCTGTCCTGACCCTAGTGAATGACATTATTTTGAAATCATTCCATAAACTTGACTTTAATCTGAATGAGAACCATTAGTGGGATTATGGTAATCTTATTTCAAGTTTTTTATGTTTTTTTTATTGTTTTCCCTCAAAAAACTCCCCACTTTCTCACAGTGGGATCCAAAGAATTGTGGGATATAAAGGTGGATCCACTGTGTCTTAAAGGACTCATTTGTTAACGAATATGATCTCAGAAATGTTCAAAATAAACCTCAAAACTCAGGGAAATTATGCTTTCAAATCCAAAATGCAATAATCGTTTAAAGTGAAATATTATCCGAAAATAATTTATGCGATGAAATGCGTCCAGAATGTTCTATTACGAATAATTCTCTCTCTCTCTCTCCTACGCTTGATCGTAACTGGCATGTGAGGAAAATTACACTTCCAGAAGGAAATCCTTTGCCAAGAAAAGGTTTCATTCAATTTCCCTAATTCAGTAAAATTACTTAGTTTTAAAAGACATTTTTCATCGTTACTTTCGCTTCGTCTTTTCTCTATTTCGTAAACATCGGTCTGCCACACACACACACACACACACACACAGAGAGAGAGAGAGAGAGAGAGAGAGAGAGAAGAGAGAGAGAGAGAAAGAGTTTTGTATATTTTTAGTGGCGCTAAAGTAACCTGACGGATAATAAAAATTTTCGACGACGTAGTTACTTATCACGAAAGGTATGGAATATAGTATATGTATGCATACATGTATGTATGTATGTACGTATGTATGTGTATGTGTATATATATATATATATATATATATATATATATATATATATATATATATATATATATATATATATATATATATATATATGTGTGTGTGTGTGTGTGTGTGTGTGTGTGTGTGTGTGTATGTATTTCAAGGCACTTGCTGCAGGAGAAACCATTTTTTTTAATATTAGCATAAAGGAAAGATGGTCAAGTCCTTCACCTTACCTTCAGATACTGTAGAGTTCCCAGTGCCCTTCTTTAAGTCCTCGGTGCCCTTAGTGACGTCATCGGCAGAGTTCCTGATGTCCCTTGGGGTGCAGCCTGCCCACAAAGCTGCTTAAAGGCAAACTCAAGTGCGGTTGTGGTATCCAGAAGTGTCGAAGTCCCATTGAATTTTTGTATGATTAATATCCAACAGGTGTCTTAAATGAATGAGTTGGTTCATCTTGATGTTTCTGTCTAACAAGACACATTCACCAAAGCCATAGCACCCAAGGGTATAGCCCCTACCATCACCTAATCAGGTTGCTTTGAGGGATTACTTAGCAGTGTTGGCCATAGGTATCCGCCCCCTTCTTACTGTAAACAAGTCCTTGATCCATTACCAGTACTGTGAAGGTCGCCTTGTCACTCCCAAGGACGCTCCTTCAGTCCTGCATTTCCTTCTTCGATCGTAGGGCATTGAATGTTCTCCAAAGGACTCTCCTTCAGTCCTACACTAACTTCTTTGATTGTAGGACATCGCAGGCTTTCGACAGGCACTTAAACTCTTGAAACAAAAGCAATCAAACCCATTCCCTCAGAGATTGGTTCCTGTCTCTTCACTTCTGGTTCAAGAGGCATTGGGTTTGATGATCTGTAGTCAATTGTCTTGCAATGAGCTTTAGGGTTTTAGATGTTGTGTTTCAGTGTCCTCCTGTTCTCTGACACAAGGGGTAGATAAAGCTTGCCCGATACCTTCACTAGGCAATGAAGCAGTACACTGATCGCCTATAGGCACAGATGATCCTTGCAATTTCTCTAAATTTCTGCTAAATCTTGTTAAGTTTGATGACTGAGGCCACACTAACACATCTTGTACTTCTTCTGGATAAGGATCCTTCAAGAGAGACTCCCGAAATGTGTGCAATTGAAGGGAACGACAACGAGAAGTTTAATTCGTTTCGGCAACACTTCACTCAGTCCCACTCCGGACACGAGCTCACGAGGTACTGTAAGGGGCGGGGTGGGTGTCCTTGGTGGGGGGCCTCTCAGACAGTTGGCGAAAGACTCGTTCTGAGGGGTGGCAAAAATGTTTCTTGATAAAAACGCACACTGTGAAATGTGACTTTATACATAATATAAAAATGGTTGAATAATGAACCAACAGCAACATAGGAGTAAAATAAATATTTTAAAGTTTTATTCCAAAGTCGTAATATACTGACATGATGAATTTGCAATAATTATTTTCTTTGTAGTCCAATAAATCCTTTTGAGCTGAATTTCACGATATTCTGCCATTTCAGTATTGCTGCAACATCCGATCACAACTATTGGCACTTTTACAAATCGGTTTATTTGGGCTGTTCAGTTGTTTCAGCTCTGCCTCTTTCTCCTTCGTCGTCTGCTATTTATTTTTCGTATTTTGATTATTACAGTAATAAATGTATGACGGATGTATGCATTCACTTCCATACAGTGTGATAATGGATTTTGTAAGCACATGAGTTCTGGGTGGTATACTCTTTCATATAAACAATAAAAAAATTTAGCACAAAAAAGGTTGCATGATCTGACACTTATCAATATGTCTGTCATCAAGGTACTCATGTACACAAACATAGGCCTATTCATACAAATACAGTACTAAGGTTCGGCAATTGTTGGATGAAACCTATATATGAATATTTAATTATAAGGAAATTTAGGTATAAAAAGATACAAAAAACTTTAAACCTTCAGTCTCCGTTATATTTTAATCAATAGTTCTCAAACTCACGCTGCACTGGAAGACCGACTGATTCATTTATACGAGTAACTTGCGGCGCAATACGTATGGTCATCCACGATAAAACAAACTCCAGTGAAAACCAGTCACAGGGCGTCATCTTAAAATTAATTAATCAAGAACAGTAGACATAAATACACAACTATTATATAATCATATAATCGTCGATATAATCCAATTGATCACTAATTATTTTACACCTGACCACAAAACAAGACAACTGACTGAATTTTGTTCTGTTTTTCTTTCTGGAAATGTGGAAGTAACTGTGGTATTAAACTGAACCCACTCTCTCTCTCTCTCTCTCTCTCTCTCTCCCCAGGTGTGAGAGAAAGCTGGTACATAATCAGCCTCCGAACAGGCCTTAGAAGTGTCATTCGGAAAGAAAGAGATCTGAGGTTCCTAAGGACGCGGCTTCCCCCAGGGAATCCCGTTGGGTCCGTCTTCCTCCAGAAGGTGAGGATGGATTAACGCTCGGATTATTATTATTATTAGTATTAGTAGTAGAAGTAATACATGTTATGACGTTCTTTTTGGTGAAGGTAGTACTGTTATTATTATTAGTATTATTATAATTATTATTATTATTAGGTCTTTGTATGGCATACTTTTCGGTGATGGTAGTACTATTGCTATGACTAGAATTATCATAGTTTTTATGGTTTATGATATGGCATTACTTTATTTATGTCATTGTTATCATTATGAATAATAGTAGTTTTTGATGTTGCATTATTTTTGGTGATATTAACGTTACCATTAGTAGTAGTATATGATAAGGTAGTGTTTCTGGTGGTGATATCTATAGAAGTATGACATTTTGGTGATATCTATATATAATATATATATATATATATATATAGTATATATATATATATATATATATATATATATATATATATATATATATATATATTGCTCCTTATTGGCAGCTTTTTCCAGATGGTTCCATCCAGACCTTGTCTCGTCAACAAAAGAGCCGAGTTCAATACCAAAAGCGTAACTGTCAGCCACAGAAGTAGTAGTCGTTTAAGTAAATTTCAACCATTTCCTGGCATAATACCAGTTTAACCTCGATTCTCAAGTCCAACAAACTTTCTCTCTCACACACACATTCAGGTGTCTGTTTTATTGGAAAACGGACGAGGAAATCTGTTTGAAATGGAATCCACTCGACTAACTTGATACGATATTGCCTCAATATGAAGCCTCGAGGTGACACTCCGTTACCTCCAAAACATTCCTGACTCAGTTCCCGAGAGAGAGAGAGAGAGAGAGAGAGAGAGAGAGAGAGAGAGAGAGAG
>NC_061095.1:64598730-64616230 GCF_015104395.2 Macrobrachium nipponense
TGTTATTAGTTAACCACAGTTCCCATCTGTTATTAGTTAACCACAGTTCCTATCCGTTATTAGTTATTAGTTAACCAAACACTTTTCCCATTAACTTTTAGTTATTAGTTATTACCTAACCGTTATTAGTTGCAACTAATAAAAATATAACACACTTTACCTTTTTGGTATACCAACTTCTTTCTCTGCTGCAGTCTTGTCTTACATAATTTCACAAAAACCAGGCGCCGTTACGAAACAATGTCTGTTCAGATTCCACAAAAAAACTAAATAACACTAAACAAACTCTAAGAAATATCAAATATGAAATTCTCACAAGTTACGAGTGACCAATTTATGTTACGTTAATATAATCTCAATGATGTCACGGGAGAGAGAGAGAGAGAGAGAGAGAGCGAGAGAGAGAGAGATCTGACTGCCTCGAGGTCTCAAGATAGAATGGAATTTTCTTCCTTTACGGAAACTGGAGAGGGCAGATATGATACAAAACGTTCTTGTCACGAATGCTTCCAGTAGCTTGGAAATCTGACGCACTCTTCATAAAGAAATGAGTAACATACACGTGGTTTTGACCTAAGACATACGCGTACGAGTCGAGTCTGTTAAAAAAAAAGAAAAACGTACTCTACTCGATCGAAACGGAGGCTGAACGACAATTAAGATTGACATGTTTTGATAAGAACGCAAGACTCAATTCTCTCGCTATCAAACGCGTTGACAGAATAGGGAAGCAAATGGAGATCTCTGAGTTCCTCTAATCTCAAAGTGTTGACATAAAAGTTGAACATTCGTAGTTTCGAACAGACAAAGATCTCTCTCTTTTTACGTTATATATATTCTTTAACAACATTATGTAATGCGAAAATCTGAAAACAACACTCTTAAAACATCCCTATTCTAAGCTATCTAGGAATCTGAAAAAATGTTACACAATCTACATGACATTTCAAAGAGGGGAAACATGCATTTTGAAAGTAGCAATATATAATATACCTCTCCCCAGAAGATTTTTTATCACGGTGATGAATCCAACGATTCGCAACGAGATAAATAATCAGCAACTACATTGTTTTTGCCACTAATGTGCTGCACTCTTAAGTTATACTGTTGCAGGCACAAAGACCACCTGGTCAGTCTTTGATTATGATTTTTCATTTTCTGGATAAATGATACTGGATTGTGATCAGACAACACTAAAATTTCTTCATTCCTAGGTCTATTCACATACACTTCAAATTTTTTCAATGCAGTGATTAAGGCTAAAGTTTCCTTCTCAATTGTCGAATATACTTTCTGATGTTTTTTCAGTTTTGTAGACATGAAGCACACAGGATGGTAGATATTATTTTCATCTTCTTGAAGCAGAACAGCTCCAACACCACAGTCTGACGCATCAACTTATATCACAAATTTCTTGTCGAAGTCTGGAGCTTGAAGTACTGGTCTTGAAGTTAAAATGGCTTTTACCTTCTCAAAGGATTCTTGACACTCTGGAGTCCAAATAAATTTAGCTTTGGGACTAGTTAAGTCTGTCAAGGGAGCTACTACGGCTGAGAAATTTGGGCAAAAACGACGATAGAAACCAGCCATGCCTAAAAATCTCTGTAGCTGTTTCCTGGTAGTAGGTGGGGTAGCCTTTATTGGATGGATTAGCTTCTACATTAGCATTTACTGGAGCAAGAAGGCCTTTCCTAACTTCAAACCCAAGATACTGTACAGTTGCCTTTCCAAACTCACTCTTCTCTAGGTTGAATGTTAATCCTGCTTCTTGTAGTTTCTTGAAAACTTTCTTCAGAATCTTCAGATGTTCTTCCCACGTTGTAGAGTAAATCACGATGTCATCTAGGTATACACCTACTCCTTCTATTGATCCTAGCAGTTGATCCATCACTTGTTGAAATGTTGCAGGTACATTCATAAGACCAAACGGCAGAACAGTATACTGATATAGTCCAAAAGGAGTAGTAAAAGCTGACAGCAACTTTGTCTTATCATCTAAGGGAATTTGATAATATCCTTTCAACAAGTCTATCTTGGAAACAAACTTGGCTTGCCCAATATTATCAAGTAACTGATCTATAAGAGGCAAAGGATAATTATCAGCCACACTGATAGAATTCAGCTTCCTATAATCAGTACACATCCTAAATGAACCATCTGGTTTCTTCACCAACACACATGGAGAACTGAAGTGACTTGAACTGGGTTCTGCTAATCCATGTTGCAGCAAATACTCAACTTCCTTCTTCAAAACATCTCGATGATATGGTGATAACTGATAGGCTCTTTGCTTGAAAGGTTTTCCATCTTCTTGAATCTTGATTTCATGCTTGGTCAGATCAGTACGTCTAGGCACATCTGAAAAAATTTCTGGAAAACTTTTAATTACGTCACTTAAGTCTTCACCTTGTTCAACACTCAGATGTTTCAGTTTATCCTCCAAATTTTCCAAAATTGAAGAATTACTGACACAGTTTCAGTTTTAGCTTTTTAGAAATAAGGTTTCAAGAGGTTCACATGTATCTTCCGTTGTTTTCTTCTTCTTTCTGGTGTTTCAATCACATAAGTTCTATCACTTAACTTCTGAATTATCTTGTAAGGACCTTGAAATTTATTAGTGAGGGGAAATCTCTTGACAGGTAAGAACACTAACACTTGTTGACCAACACTAAAACTTCTTAGCTTAGCCTTAGCATCAAATCTCCTTTTCATTTTCTCTTGACTAATTTTCAAGTTTTCTAAAGAGAATTTTCTTATCTCTTTCAACCTTTTCCTTAAGTTCTTCTCATACTCTCCTTAGCTTTCCTCTTGATTTTCTTCCCAATTTCCTGCAAGAATCTTCAACAGTCCTCTAACTTCTCTTCCAAAAATCATCTCATTAGGTGATCATCCCATACTTTCTTGGTAAGCATTCCTAATTTCAAACAACATTAATGGTAAACCAACATCCCATTCTCTTCCTGACTCAGAACAATACTTTGTCAGCATACTTTTCAATGTCTGGTGGAACCTTTCCAAGGCACCTTGAGTTTCTGGATGATAGGCAGTGGATAACTGTTGTTTCAATCCTAACCAAATTCAATCCACAGTCCTGGAATAACTTTGAAGTAAAGTTTGTTCCTCTGTCACTTTGTACTATTTCTGGTATTCCAAACTTTGAGAAAAACTCCACAAGTTTTTCAGCAACTATCTTGGCAGATATGTTTCTAACAGGGATTGCTTCTGGATACCTTGTCACAGGACACATTAATGTCAACAAATACTCATTTCCTTTCTTTGTCTTCGGCAGTGGTCCAACCATATCTATAATTACTTTGCTAAAGGGTTCTCCTCTAACTTTTATAGGTTGTAGGGGGGCTTTCTTGATGGTTTCATTCGGTTTTCCAGCTATCTGGCAGGTATGACACTCACGACAAAACCTGCTAACATCTCTGTGAAGTCCAGGCCAGAAAAAATATTTCATGATCTTCTCCACAGTCTTCCTGATTCCCATATGTCCAGACTCATGAGCTACTGCAACCACTTGCTTTCTCAATGGATATGGAATCAAAATTTGATGATATTCGCCCCATACAGCATCTCCTGGTATATCTGTAGGTCTATACTTCCTCATCAGTAAACCTTCCTTCAGATAGTAACAGGTAGGAGTTTGTTGCATCTCTTCTCGATCAACAACTCTGAAGAATAAATCAGTTAACAATGCATCCTTCTTCTGCAAGTCCATCAGCTTCTCTCTTGTCACTTGACCAACTTCAAGGGTTGAATTCTCAATATCTGCTAACTCAGCTACTGTAGTTTCACTACTGTCTTCAGCAACACTTTGACTACTCGGAGTCTCTTCAGGAACATCAGATTCTTCTTCGTCGTCGTCGTCGTCTTCTTCATCTTCTTGGGAAATCTCTTCTTGGTCAGCACTATGGGAAACTTCACTTCCCTGGAATAATTCTATTAAGGACAAAGATCCTTCACTTGATACTTCTTGGGTGTGTAAATCCTCAGTTTCTTCACTTGCAGTCGTAGTCCTCTTCATACTTCTGGTAGTTACACAACTAGGAAACAGGTGGGGGGTTAATCTTCTCCAACTCTACTGTAGGACTAATCCTCAATGGTTTGTCTGTCACTACAGGACAAGGAATAAATGGCACACCACCAACTTCATTCAAACCCCAACCGAACATGTTACCTTCACAGCTAGTGAGTCCTTTACAGCAAAATCAACATTCCCTGTCACCAATTCACATGACAGGTGTAAGCGGTATATAGGAGTTACTTCCTCTCCTCCTATACCCTTCAAAATAACTGAATCTCCTGTGAGACTCTTCTCCAACTGAGGGTGAGAACCACGTACTACGACACTATGGTTACTCCCTGTATCACGTAATATCTTGACTGGTACCTGCATACTTCCTTCTTGAGTTGACAGCATACACTCATAGATATATGGCTTAAAAGCCTCCACACTGCGAAGCCACTCACTGCTTGAGGTAACATTTCCACTGGTTGCTAAACATTCAGCTTGTTTAGTTTCATTCTTCTCTGGAGTCTGATTCTTTCCCACACTGCTCTTCGTAGTTTGTTTCACCTGGTCACCTTTTACAACTTGACCAACTGGTTTTGACTGCTGTTGATTCCGGTAACACTCTTGACTGTAGTGTCCTACTCTTCCACACTTGAAACAGACAACATTAGGTTTCTGTAACTGTCTTGAAAAACTGGATGAGGATTTCACATTAGTTTGCTCATTTTGTATTACCTTGTGTACTCTGGTATTATCACTTGAAGGTTTCCCATTAAATTTGTTCCTGTTATTTGGATAAGACTTAAAACCTGGGCGTTGTTGACTCTGGTACTTGACATTTTAATTACGTTTACTACTGATTATATTGTAATCTTCACTAAGTGTAGCAGCTTTGTCAAGTTTCTTCACTTCTCTCTCTCTTAAATATGCTCTTATATGTTCATGAATTCCCGTAAGATACTGTTCAAGAACAAGTAACTCTTCTAACTCGTCAAAAGTTTTAACTTTAGCAGCTTCTAACCAACGTTTGAAACACCTTCTCACTTTGTAAGCATAATCTAAGAATGTTCCCTTCTCATCTTTTCTCAAATTTCTGAATCTCTCATTGTAGTACTCTGGGGTCATCTGGTAAACTTGTAGCACACTGTGTTTAAGTACCTTGTAGTTTTTATACTGATCAGCTGTTGAAGCTAGATAAGCACTTCTCCTTTTACCAATCAAGACACTTTGTAGCAACACTGACCATCCCATGCCTGAAGCCACTTTCTCAAAGTGATCAAAAAACTCATCTGGAGCTTCTTCAGTAAACTTAGGAGGGATTAACTTCTGTACTCTCACTACATCAAATACAGGGTCTTGATTACCTTGGTTAGGGTTAGACGGTGTTACAGGTAATGTTGATCTAGCTTTTATTAATTCCATTTCCCTTTCATGTCTTGCGATTTCTCTTTCCTCTTTTATCCTTTCTCTTTCCTCTTCTGCTGCTTTTTCTTCTTCTCTTTCTCTTCTTTCTTGTTTTTCCCTGTCTATTCTTTCTCTTTCAGCTTGCATTCTCTCTCTTTCAGCAAGCATTTTTAGCTTAATCAAATTCTCTTCTGCTTCAATGCGTCTAAGCTCTAACTCTGCATCACTTTTATCTTTCTTTTCTGCTTGCTTATTTATGAGATCAGCACGTGCTACGTTCAACAACTCTTGAGCCAATTCTAACTCATCTTCATCAGTTATTCTACCAGATTTTATCAATGATTCCATAGCAATACATCTTATTTGTGCCTTTACCATACAAGTAGACACATAACCACCACATGCCTCTGCTAAAGAGCTCCACTGTTCTCTAGTCAGAGTGGTTTCAGACAAAATTTGGATGGAGGGGGCTGCTAAAAATTCCTGAACATTGAACTGAGCCATTTTCCTCTAAGTTATCAACTTACAATTCAATACAATAAATGCAAAACAAAAACTATATGGTCACTCTCCTAACAAAATATATCCCTAACACCACCAGTATATTCTAGAGTGATAATGAAATCTGCTTTCCCGGGTTTCTGGGCACCATTAAACAATGTTACGATGTGCCAAGTATCTGGTTACCATTCATCAATTACCTCACCAAAAGCCAGACACCTGAACCCTCATAACACGTTTAAACGACTGAATACTCTAAAGGCAACAGTGATCCCTTAACACTTACCAGTATTGCAGAAAATCAGACTAAGTTCATCAAAACAGGTGGTGAGGTATCTTGTAAGTAATTAAATTAATCAAAGGGCATCACTCCATCAACAACTTTAAAAGTCTAAGTATTTCCCTGATTTCAGAAGTCTAAGTACTTCCCTGGTTCTAAGTCACTTCAAGTAGAATTGAAGGAAAGCAAATCAATTACCACTCTATGTTTCTACCTAACCTAAATAATCTATCATAATTAAAATATCTTATACTTGGTGTAAGATAAAGAAAACACTTATAAAAAATTTTAAATACAAAAATTTATTATTAAATTCAAAATTTATAAGTGAAATTCACAATATCAGGGAAAATTACTGTTACTTGTGAAAACAAAGTAAAGTTTAATTAATTCTTGAATCAAATTAAGTAAAATTAAATCAAAATTAATTTATCACAAAATTCAAGAAAATTAATTCAATCAAAATTCAAAAGTGTTAGGCAATAATTGAAAATCTGAAATTAATTCACAAGTGCTAAACAACAATAAATCTTGAAAAGAATTCTAAGTAAATGCAAATTAATTCACAAGTGTTAAACTTAATTAAATGTGCAATGATTAAGCAATGAAAATAACTAAGTCAATTAAATTGTGAATGCAAACGAAAATATAAAATAAAAAGACACACTTCAATAAGAAAATGAAATAGTGCGCAAACAATGGAACAATCACAAACACAAAAATACGCAATGTGTAAAAGTGTAAATCTTTTTCACTCAAACCTTCACAACCATCTGTTATTAGTTAACCACAGTTCCCATCTGTTATTAGTTAACCACAGTTCCTATACGTTATCAGTTATTAATTAACCAAACACTTTTCCCATTAACTTTTAGTTATTAGTTATTACCTAACCGTTATTAGCTGCAACTAATAAAAATATAACACACTTTACCTTTTTGGTATACCAACTTCTTTCTCTGCTGCAGTCTTGTCTTACACAATTTCACAAAAACCAGGCGCTGTTACGAAACAATGTCTGTTCAGATTCCACAAAAAAACTAAATAACACTAAACAAACTCTAAGAAATATCAAATATGAAATTCTCACAAGTTACGAGTGACCAATTTGCGTTACCTTAATATAATCTAAATGATGTCGCGGGAGAGAGAGAGAGAGAGAGAGAGAGAGAGAGAGAGAGAGCGAGAGAGAGAGAGAGAGATCTGACTGCCTCGAGGTCTCAAGATAGAATGGAATTTTCTTCCTTTACGGAAACTGGAGAGGGCAGATATGATACAAAACGTTCTTGTCACTTATGCTTCCAGTAGCTTGGAAATCTGACGCAATCTTCATAAAGAAATGAGTAACATGCACGTGGTTTTGATCTAAGACATACGCGTACGAGTCGAGTCTGTTAAAAAAAATGAAAGACGTACTCTACTCGATCGAAACGGAGGCTGAACGACAATTAAGATTGACATGTTTTGATAACAATGCAAGACTCAATTCTCTCGCTATCAAACGCGTTGACAGAATAGGGAAGCAAATGGAGATCTCTGAGTTCCTCTAATCTCAAAGTGTTGACATAAAAGTTAAACATTCGTAGTTTCGAACAGACAAAGATCTCTCTCTTTTTACGTTATATATATTCTTTAACAACATTATGTAATGCGAAATCTGAACACACATCTTAAAACATCCTATTCTAAGCTATCTAGGAATCTGAAAAAATGTTACACAATCTACATGACATTTCAAAGAGGGGAAACATGCATTTTGAAAGTAGCAATATAAATATATATATATATATATATATATATATATATATATATATATATATATATATATATATATATATATACTATATATATATATATATATATATATATATATATATATATATATATATATATATATATATATATAATATATATATATATATATATATATATATATATATATATATATATATATATATATATAATATATATATATATATAGATATATATATATATATATATATATATATATATATATATATATATATATATATATATATATATATATATATATATATATATATATATATATATATATATATATATATGTGTGTGTGTGTGTGTGTGTGTGTATGTATAACTGAATCACGAAAGTTAGGAACGTGAGAAATTCATAAATAAAGATATATGCCACAAGGGAAAATAAACAACAGAGTATCTTTCCACATCCAAACGTCCTTTACTTGGCAGATGAACTAACATACATGAGGAAATAACAATACAAGAAGAGTCGTATAACTGACAGATATGGATTATAAAGAGATTAGTACCTAGAATCCGACACACCTGGAAGATGAGTAACCTTCCCAAACAAGCATAAACAATGAGTACAATTAAAGAATTAAGACAAACATCTCAGACACAAGGACAAGACAATTAAAGGATTATAGGTGACAGCTATTCAGAACTTTGATAAACATAAACCTTTTCACAATACATATTCACAATACATACAAAACATACATTACAACGAAGATATCTCTAAGGCAACTAATTTTTATTTAAGTCTGTAATTATATCTTTGAGGTCATTCTTAAAAATGTTACAAATACAAGGGTCTAAATGAAACAGGCCACGACTAATGTTGAAATTACAATGACAAGTAAGTTGTATTAAAGCAGATTCTAAAATATTTCGTGATAAGACATCTTTTGACCTTGCAATTACTGAACTACCAATCCAATTTATTCGGTGGTTGTTTTCACTTAAATGAATGAATATTGCATTAAATGTTTGCCCAGTGTTTACAGAATATTTATGCTGGCTTAACCTTACTTCTAAGCCCTTGCTCGACTATCCGAGATAAAATGAGGGACAATCCATACATGGAATTTCATATATTACGCTGTTGCTTTCTTTGGGGCCATTTTTTATTAACATTCCTTTTCGTGTGTTATTATAGGAAAAAAACAAGGTTGACCTTAAAGGCTTTTAACAACGATTTAATGGTTTCAAATCCGTTAAAATAAGGCAAACTGAGAATGTTCTTAGAATTTTTGTTCTCCGTGTTACTTACACTATAAAACTTTTTGTGGGCTTTATTATAACAAATATCTAATATATGTGAAGGATAGCATAAATCTTTCCCTATTTTTCTTATGTATTCAATTTCTTGATCCAAATATTGGGGACTGACAATGCGCAATGCTCGTAAAAACATAGAAGAAAAAATTAATATTTTTATGAACATAAGTTAAGTTGTTGGTCGGTTTCCTATAAATACTGAATTTACATTGAAATGGTTCTCTATGTATCAAAACATCTAAGAAAGGGAGGCAATTGTCTTTTTCTAATTCTAGGGTAAACTTAATCGATGGTACCTGGTTATTTAATTTAGAGAGTAAATCATTTACATCAATAACGACAGGCAGAACAGCTAAAATATCATCATATCTATACCACTTTACAGGAATATAAATGATATTAGGTAAGTAGCATTCTTCAAAGAGGACTTGAGTAAAGATTGAAAGTTCTGTTTTTCTGTTTATTCATTTAAACTTGTTTCCTGTGGCATTTTCTTTTTAACCATACATGACAAAAATATGAAACAAGAAACACAGACACGAACAATTAAACAATGTGCAACGCAAGTGAAAATAAAAAGATTACAACAGAAACAGAAACAAAATTGCTAGACGAAAACAAACGTCGAATGGAATAGGTCAGGCTGTGGTTTGATTTATGTCCAGACTTTGAAACACGTTGTACCTTTTGTAGAGACAGGCCTTTCTTTTGCAATATTAGTTTTTTCCTTTTTTTATTTGTAGAGAGGGAAGGAAAGCAGTCCTGGAGTGAATTGAGATCTAGGGAAAAGGGATATTGTGATATTACCTTTTTGTGAGTGACACCATTTCTCAATAAAAGGCTTTCCATTTGTCAGTCACGGACTCTATTCTCTCTTTCAATCGGCTTTGGACACTGTAACTGAAAGCTGGTGGCATTCGGTGGGGGAGGCAGGAATGTGTCCACTGAGAGTGTTTTTTTGTTACATATATTTATTCTATTTATTCTTTATTTTTCGAATCTTAATATCTATTAAAAGAATCACATAATCGTCAAGTTTAGATTATAAATCATTGTTTTACCTATTAAAAAATTCCTTATTGTTTTAATTTTTCTTTACTTGTTTTCTGACAGATGGAATATTGCTTATTTATATTTATATTTTCTTAATATTAACAATGATAATACAAGTGATGTTATTATTATTATTATTATTATTATTATTATTATTATTATTATTATTATTATTATTATTATTATTATTATTATTTTATGTAGGTAGTAGATCCTCTTTCGAACATGCAGTGTTGAATGTTATTGCTGTATCAGCTGCATTACGGTTTCTCTGTCTTTTTAATACATCATCATCATCATCATCATCATAATTATTATTATTATTATTTATAATAATAGCTGTCTTAACGCTACAGCCCGCAGAGAAGTACGAATAATTATTGTATAACCGATATAAATATATACATACACACATAATTCATACATACATACATAAAGGGGGTGAGGCAGAGAACCCGAAAATCCAGAGTTGCAACTGGAAGAAGAGCAAGAGGAACATTCCTATCATTCCAGCCCCGTTTTCTGCCGACTGCCAGGAGGTTCCCATTCCTCCCAGGAGTCATTGTTCCCAGCGATTCCCGATTCCAATTCAGGGACGATTAAGCGAGAGAATTAGCGATCGTTGAGAACATCTGTTCTCCTTCCCTTCCTCTTATTATTCTCTCTCTCTTCTTCTTCTTCTTCTTCTTCTTCTTCTTCTTCTTCTTCCTTCTTTCACTCACTGGCCCATTCACTAATTCATCGGACTTCTGCAACACATCCACTGCACTCCAGTGACTCTTCTTAGGGTGGAGGGAGTGGGTGGAAGTGGCCGGGGAGTGGATGGGCGTAGCCGAGGGAGTTGATGGGAGTAATAGAGTTGATGGGATTGGAGAGTGGGTGGGACTAGTCAGGGAGAAGGGGAGTGGATAGGAGTAGCGGGGGAATGGGTGGGAGTAGTCAGGGAGAAGAGGGAGTAGTGGGAAGTGAGTGGGGGTAGGGGAGTGGATGGGAGTAGTCAGAGAGAAGGAGAGTAGTGGGTTAGTGGATGGGAGTAAGGGAGTTGATGGGATTGGGGATTGGATGGGGGTAGTCGGGAAGTGGGTGGGAGTAAGGGAATTGATGGGATTGGGGAGGGGAAATGGAGTAGTGGAGGGAGTGGATGGGAGTAGTGGTGGAGTTGGGAAGTAAGGGAGTTGATGGGAGTAGTGTGGGAGAAGATACGAGAAAGGGAGTGGATAAGAGTAGTGGGTTGGTGGATGGGAGTAAAGGAATTGATGGGATTGGGGATTGGATGGGGGTAGTCGGGGAGTGGATGGGAGTAGTCAGGGAGAATATGAGAGTAAGGGGGAGTGGATGGGAGTAGTCAGGGAGAATATGAGAGTAAGGGGGAGTGGATGGGAGTAGTCAGGGAGAATATGAGAGTAAGGGGGAGTGGATGGGAGCAGTGAAAGGGAGTAACAGATACTGTTATTGATATTGATATTTATCTTGAATATTCCTGTGTCACATTTTAGTCTGTTCTCTCTCATTTTTTTATTTTTTTTTTTATTATTTTTTTCTATGTTAAGAATGCTTTTCTTTTAGGCTTTAGGGATTCATCGGCATAACTAAAATATAGCCAACGTTTATTTGTGCATATATTTCTAGGTCATCTATAGACAAGGTCTAAAGGTCTATAAAATTTCGGTTTTCTTTTAGTATTAAACTGAAAATTAGAGAAGAGCAATCATTAATGACAAGACAAAACATTTAAGCTGATTTTTCTCTGCTGACATCTGCCCAAAACTTTCCCTTCAAAAGCGATATTCACCAAAGATTTCGGTGCCAATGTAGATAGGCTTGAAAAACAATTCCTTTATCATACTGGGGATGTCCCCCCCTGCCCCCACCCCTCCCCTTGAAAAAAAATGAAGGCTTTACCTTCCATCACACTGCCCAGAAATGCGATGGTCCTCCTCGTAGACGTATATATATAATATTTCGGGTGACGAACAGACCTGTCGTAACAGCAAATCATTCTCTATTGCTGAGGATTACAGAGAATTGACGGCCTTGAGAAAACACGCGATCGATCCCTCGTGTCGATAAGTGGTAGAGGAGGCGACAGGCGACGGAAGTAGAGAGAGAGCGAGAGTGCATGCTTTGAGTGAGTGTAATTTGCATTAGCATTGCAATGTTCTGTTCGTGTTTGCATGAGCTGTTCTCATTTCGGTCGTGGGCTGTAGAGAAAAATGGAAGGACTTTGTTTTGGTAGTTATCTGTAGAAAGTCTCTTGTTTTCTCTCTATTTCTGTTTTTATTTATTTATTTGTTTACTTATTTATTCGACAATTTATTTAAAGTATTTATTCATTTATTTATTTACTTATTTCGTTATCAGTTTCTTAATATTGTTTATTTATTTGTTCCTCAGTTAATTAAATTCATTCATTTATTCTTCATTTTATCTTTATTAATACATCTATTTATCTATTTACTTACTCACTTATTTAGTCGCAAATTTATTTTATTTTTTATACATTTCTTAAAACGAGGCGCCAGTAAACAAGCAGACTGACCTCTCCTGACACGAAGGTTCCTCTGTCGAAAGAAAAGTCAGCCTCAGTTTTATGTCTCCTGTTGATGAACACAAAAAATCGCACCTTGATTCAGCCAGGATCTCCAAACAAGAGATGAATACAATATATTGACTCAATTAAAGACATGGCTGTTCGAAGCATCCATCCACACGAAACTGAATTAGAGGGAAATGTGCTTTTCGGTAAATCATTCAAGAAAGGTAACCCCAAAACCGTCATTAAAATAATGTTATTTAACTCTCTCTCTCTCTCTCTCTCTCTCTCTCTCTCTCTCTCTCTCTCTCTCTCAAATAAGTCCACACTTCTCCATTATTTGACTTTTTTGCAATATTGCAGTATTGCAGTCAGTTTCTGACACTGCATTTTCATGTGTACAGGGTTTCTCTCTCTCTCTCTCTCTCTCTCTCTCTCTCTCTCTCTCTCTCTCTCATAATAACTCATGACAAAATGTTGATCAAAATTCTATGTATATATTTTCCAAGAAGTGTCAGTTTTCACACACTTTGAGACCGCCCAATGGATAACTTTCTCTCTCTCCAATTTCGTTGAAGTCTCTTTAGGGAAGAATTACTGATATATTAAACAAAAAGGGAAACCAGTTCCAAAGGTCAAAAAAGGCTGGAAAATGGCAGTAGCGTGATATCAGGACGTAAAATCTATTAAATGGATTCAGTGGACATTGAAGTGAACTGTGGAGCTTTTTCTAGATGCGATATTGGTACTTCAAGGTGCTGCAATGTAAAGAAAAAAGTATGTAATCAATTTAACGTAATTATTCTTATAATTTTAGCTACTGTGCCCCAAAATGAGCACTGCAATTTCGTTTCTATACTTTAGAAGTCTTAGTTCAGTCAGAAGCATTGCATGGCTACCCTATAACAATTCAGCTTATATTCTAATCATTTATCTATGTTTTCATTTATATATGTATTACTTTTTTTCTTTCTGATAACTAATCACTTCTTTGTGTTCTGTTCCCCATATCCATCAATAATCCACAAAATGTCACCAGAATCCACCAGTTAAATCCAGGATTTGCATCTAAACCCCAATTGATCTCAACATCTAACCATCTGAAATTATTAAATAACTTCGAAAAATTTAAACTAATCAAGAGTAGAACTTAATACATCCGGTACAGAATTCCGTCCAAATTGAAAATTTTATTGAAAAGCAACGGGCAGAGAGATGGACAGACAAATTAACGGTAATTGTTGAACACAGAACGTCTGTCATCTTCACTGGTTTACATCAGAGCTGAGGAATATTGAATGAATTTCGCCTCCATCTCGTGAGGGTCGGACAGCAATGAAAATGATCAATAATTATAACAGATTGTCTTTAATGGGAAACTAACGATTTCTGGATAAGATTTGAGCATCGGGGGTCGGTCTTTGTCTCAGTAGATTTATTGCTAATAAATTCTGTTAAAACTTTAATTTCGATTCTCGTTTCGTCCAAGACAAAGAAAGACGTTCAGTCGTGTTGTATACTTAAGCATCTCTCTCTCTCTCTCTCATCCATTCATGGCGCCCACGAAAGACAGACGCTTTTCCAAAACAAACAAGACCACTCAAGTGGATTAGAAATTTGACGCGACGCAGATGCTGATGAGAGAATTACAAAGCTTCTCCACCAAGTCTTGGGACAATACTTCCATCTTTCGATTTTAGCGCTGTCACATCCTTTTTTAGCTGGTCCCCTGGTATAGTGGTTAGTGTCGTGGTATGCTACTCAGATGTGGCTGGTTCGCGTCTCCCCCAAGGTGATGAAAAATCACTGGCTCTGGAAAATGATCAGTCACTGCCGCAGTGTTGTGGGGTCTTGAGCGGTGGGATGTTGAAACTAACTTTCTTTGGAAGCTTCAGTTTCAAGTCAGTCGCCTCTTTGGGGGCTTCTTGTTCCGTGTGAATAGGTTTAATCTACTGAAATAATAATAATAATAACCGCTGTCATATCATGTTTTAACGCTGTCATATCCTGTTTACGCAAAGCTCGTGTGTGAATACAAATGCATAACCTAGTAAGCGTCTCCCTTCTATGGGCAAATAAGAGCGAGAGAGAACAAACAGAATTTAGGGTTTAATGGAGGAAGGTGAAAAGTAGAGAGGAGGAGAAGATCCCACATTCAGTTTTCCATTTCGTTTTAGAAACTCAAGATATTGTTGGATTCTTGTCACCACCATTTCATTTTTTGAATAACTCGGGACTTTCAGACTTTTATGTTCACATATTTTTATACTTTTATCTTCTCCCTTTTACGAATCGTTAAAAGTAATCTTATGATAACTTTTTTACTACTTAAAATATAATCTTGTAAAAATTTTAACAATGTGTTTATATATAATTAGAATTTTATTTTTATTTTTCTTTCATTGCTAATTTTGTTTTTCAAATAGTTTAGTAGTTATCAAGTAAAATTTATTTTCTATAATTACCTTTTGTAGTGTATTTGCTTTCCAAAGTAACTTCTTCAGCTTTTAGTGTCACTGCAACCTTAAAGAGAGAGAGAGAGAGAGAGAGAGAGAGAGAGAGAGAGAGAGAGGAGAGAGACAGAGACAGAGAGAGAGACAGAGAGAGAGACAGAGACAGAGAGAGGCAAGAAGTATATAATTCCTTGCACAGTCAGGATTAAAATGACTTTTTCTCTCTCCCTTCTCACATAAATTCCGCTTTTTATATCTTTTGTAGAAATGTTTCTCGTTTATTAAATACAGAGAGAGAGAGATCGCTTACCAAGATACTTCAGACTTATTCTTGGGAAAATAATAAAGGAAAAATTACGTCATTTCCCACCAGATGGTCTTCAGTGGGTAGTTACTCGTAAGCCAAACTCCATAGACCTTATTTGGAAAATAATTATATATATATATATATATATATATATATATATATATATATATATATATATATGTGTGTGTGTGTGTGTGTGTGTGTGTGTGTATAAATATATATATATAATATATATATATATATATATATATTATATATATATATATAGATATATATATTATATATACATGTATTCTATTCACTTCCTGTTTCTTAGCTTATTATATTTTCATATCCTTTCTGTGATGAACTATGTATTAATCATTCATAGAGTTAAAGAAAGAAATTTTTTTTTGCATCGTCCAAAGTTCGTCTGCTTTACAATGCACAAGCACAGATGCCCAGGTATGCATTAAACACAGATGCACAGAATAAAACACCTCAACTGTGTATTTAAAATTGAAGACTTCAGGAAAATTCTCTGGGGTTTTATTTTGGCGTTTTATCCCGTCTAAAATGAACGAGATTTTATTATTTTAGATATCTTTAACTATACGATATATGGAAGGGATCATAAGAATCTATAGATTCCTCATTTCCTGATTAACAAAACAGACGGAACTGGCAATTTCTTTGTTCGAATATTGCAACGATACTTTTCGAAATGCAAAGACAAAGTTGGCAATAGTCTTTTGAAGAATGTAATAATATTTAGCGAAATACAAAGACGAAAGGTGGCGATTTTCTTCTTAGAATATTGCAGCAATACTTTTCGAAATGCAGAGTTGCAAGACGCGAATGAATTTCTTCTCTGGGATTTAAAAAGCGTCGTTTAACAAGCACGACATTGCAAGCGTCTTTTGTGCAAGTGCCTTCGAGTTTCTGCGGAAGTGAGAAAAAGGTGATTGGAGCGACGGGGAAAATCTGCAAGCTCTGCAACTTGTAAAACTCGTAATTTTATGCAGGAGAGAGAGAGAGAGAGAGAGAGAGAGAGAGAGAGAGAGAGAGAGAGAGAGAGAGAAAGTAGTTGCAAGAAAAACTTCGATAAGTTCGTCTAACAAATTTAATGAATAGTTGTGCAACAAAAACTCCCTGGCCCCAAATCAGTGCGAAGCTCTCACACACTCACTACCTCAATCATTCCCTCTCTCACTCACTCACTCAGTTACTCACTCACTCACCTCTCACTCATTCCCTCCGTCCCTCCCTCCCTCACTCACTCTCTCACTCCGTCACTCATTCCCTCCCTCACTCACGCATTCCTATCCTCATTCATTCACTCACTCATTCCTACCCTCACTCATTCACTCACTCACTGACTCCCTCACTTGCTCACTCACTTGCTTACTCACTCATTCATTCATTCATTCATTTCCTCACTCACCAATATCCACTTTTTATAGGCTGATTCATTTGTTTAAACGGAGGAGAAGAAGAAGATAAACGATCCTTTCGAATCTCCTCAGTTCCACATTCTCTCAATGTCAATGATCAAGCGTCTTCTTCCTTTTATCTAAAGAAGAAGAAGAAGAAGAAGAAGAAGAAGAAGAAGAAGAGAAGAGAGAGAGAGAGAGAGAAGAGAGAGAGAGAGAGAGAGCTACTGGGTCTAAAGGAAGGTTCTCGGAAGTGAGGTCTTCATTCATATTCTGGTTATCAGTCCATTTTTTTTTATTCTACATATTTCTCTTAATGAAATTTGGTCTAATTTATAACTATGTTCAAAGTCCATAGCTAGGGACGACTTTTATGTCTAAATACGTCTTTTTAGATTCGAAGGAGTTGAATATTTGTGCGTTACGTAAACTTCTTTTAATGCTATTTTTTGTGATCTCATATTCCACCACAAATC
>NC_061095.1:64621230-64628730 GCF_015104395.2 Macrobrachium nipponense
TGATTTCGAAGCAAAAGACTGAGTCTGCCCTTTTAGTGCTTCTGACAGCCTCCACACACACACACCACACACACACACACACACACACACACATATATATATATATATATATATATATATATATATATATATATATATATATATATATATGTGTGTGTGTGTGTGTGTGTGATATATATATATATATATATATATATATATATATATTATATATAGAGAGAGAGAGAGAGAGAGAGAGAGAGAGAGAGCGAGAACAGCTGGAAAAAAACGAACGTTTGTTTGTGTTTATGTAAAACAGTTCGAAGGTCAAAATATCCATAATTTGTGATCATTTCACCAAACGACGCTTGCAAGAAAATGTGGAACCAGTTAGACCTATTATCATATATTCTATAACTCTGATCAAACTCAGTCTGGGAACAAAAATCTTTGATTTAGCTAAAGGACGCCGTTTTGAAGGAAAACTTCAATCCTCATTTTGTAATGGACCCAGCTAATTGAGGAAATACATATAAATCAGATTCCTTATCGTAACCATTGCCAAGCGCTTCATATATACTCGTACTATGTAAACGCCATTTGTCTTAGGCTATCACCGGGGCTTCGGAACAGTTAGCCAAGTTAATAAAATCCCATTTAAGCGGCAGGTGGCGTTAAGCGACGCCCTTCTGCAGGCGTGATGGCTCTCCAGGGCTGCATCGTGATTTTAGCCATCAAGGGAAATGAACCAGAAGGAATTTGGGTCGTAAAAGGGAAAGTGAACATTTGCAGTATCAGGGAGGGTAACTTAGGGTTGCCAGATTTCAAGATCAGCAATCCGGGACATTCTTAAAATCTCTCTAATACATAGACATCCCCAGATAAACATATTATAAATAGATACAGACGCAGTGAAAAACATCAAGCAAGTATTTTAATAGGATATAATGAAAAAAAAATTTGTTAAACTAATATCTAATGCAAATTACAATAAAGAAACTGAAGAAACGGAAACTAATCCAGAAAATTTGTAATCATTACAAATAATTAAGATACCAAAGTATCTTTTTCATATGAAAACTGAAGGTAAATGAAAATAAGAAAATTGTATGCAAAGAAATAATGAAAATTGAACTTCTTATTTTATTTGTATTTTTTAGATGATTTTGCTTTCTTTCGAAGTTCCACATTTCCTAATACCTGCCAGTAAAATTCTTTGCAATGACAATTTATGTTCCACTTACACTGTAAAATAGCCTCTATAGTTGTCACATCCAATTTATTCCTCTCGTCAGTCCACTGAGCACTCATCATAGAAAAGACACGCTCAACACTTGCATTATGCGCAGGTATACTAAACAAATATTGACACAAAATTAATATCTCAGAATACTGTTCTACGAAGTCGAACTGCTGCAGGATAGAAAGCCATTTTTCATGACACATCTTGGTCATCCATTCTTCAGGTTTACTCTGCATTTGTTTATCAAGGAGTATTTTAAGTGTTGACCACTGACAGAAAAGGATGTTGTCGTCAATGTTTACACCTTTGTTTTTTAACACTAGACAAGACGATTGTATTTGTTCCCATGCTGGAAGTGTATCTAATTATTTTTTTTCGAAAGTGTCCTTTGTGGCGTTTCTGGTCGTTAATACTATAAATCTCTCTCTCTCTCTCTCTCTCTCCTCTGTTCAGCTGATTTCCTATGCCAAATTAAACGGTATCTATATTGACTCTGTGGTCCTGTCATCGTACATAAAAGAAAATAATAATAATCTGCCAGTGTCAACACACATTACAAACTCAATTTTGTTGGTTCCGTGCACGATTTTTGTTTATTTATGAATGAGATTTCAATAACAAAACTAGCGCCGTCAGAAAACATCAAGTTTTGTATTTTTTAGGTCGCAGTTAATTAACTACTTTTTCATCACTTTCGGACAATGAAGGAGGTAAAACAAGCTGCCTTTGACTAAAGCCACAAAACACGTTTGTTCACCTCTTTTCTTTAGACTTATCGTTGACTAGATCATATGTTGGAAAGCTCTTATTTCATCAATTACCGTTAATTTCCAATAATGTTTTTAATACTATACTTAATCGGAATATTTGTATAAAATTTTGTTGCCCTTATGCATTCGAGATGATTAATGACTACCAGTAGCTTTCTGTACCCAGTTAGTGAAAAGGATAAGTTGCTGGTTAGTCCTTTTAAACTGTTTAATTAATAGGTTTCCGTTGTTCCTATCTATTAAGTATTCGTGTTAATAGATTTTTATTGAATCTATGAAGCATTTGGGATATTATGATAGTAGAATACGGTGTAGTGTATTTAAAATTCAAGACTGTTGATTATTATATCTATTTACTTATTTGGTTCTCATTACTGCCATAGGTGCCGTCGCCATCGTTTACTTTTCAGAAGTATTTGCTTTACCTCCCAGAGGTAACGTTTAGAGTTTGTCATAAAATAAAGAATGTGTAAGCTAATTAGTAGGTGAAACAATGTCATATTTCAGTATTTGAATTGAAAAGTGAAATTAACTTTGCTGGAGCTATAATAAATCAAATTTGAATTAAAATCCCTCGCTAGCGAGCTAAGCAGTCGTATATTTTGTCAGCAAGATTAATACCAGTTACATCACGTTGGAAAATTCATATTCTGATGTGAATTTAATATTCTGCCGTTCTAGAGCGAGAGAAGTCTCAATTTCTCCACAAAAACAGGATGAACTTTCATGCTTTTATTTCGGTGGCTGAGGTGAGAAACTATTTCCCCCCGTTTTATAAAGAGTGAAATTTGGATTGTTGTGAGTGGCAGGCAGCTGTCATGGCGTCGTCGTCCACAGGGGAGAATCGGACGTCTTTCTTTTCCTCCTTCGTCATTTATCCTGAAATGTCGGAATTAATGAGTTTGATTGAAGCGGTTTTTTCAAAGCTATGTTCAGGTAGGAGTTGAAACTAGTTTTCGTTGAAGGCAGACTCCGGAAATAGGTTAATAAATGAGGCGAATAGAAGCCTAGGGAAGGCAAGTCTGGACCCAAGTCCTAGAATAGTGAAAGGCCTTAACCTGTCATTAATTACGTGGGCAACTGAAACATGAGTATCTACTTGAGCCGTTTTCCGTCTGATTTGGATGAATACTATCACTTCGATTTCACATATTAGGTAGCCTCTCTTGTCCCCACCAGACTTTGGGCGTCGTTGTCTTATCAGGGTCAACGACCGGACGGCGACGAGTTCACTCGATAAAGACCACTTTTTTCACTCTATATTTAATTGGCGAAACGAATGAAAAAGAGTGAATAGAAAAACAAATACTTGACGAACAGAATGAACAAACAGGCAAAGATGTGAGAAAGAACAACTGAAGAAAGATCGATATGGCTGACGTAGGTTCCTCCAAAAGGTGGAGCCCCGTGAGGGAGGAAGAGACGGTACAGGAATAATTCATGTCGGAGCAGATCTCCCACGAAACCAATTCGTTTTAAGTACATTGGACAAGTAACTCATCTTACTGCACAGAAAAAAAAGTAAAAAATCAGGTAAACTATTCAATTTAAAGCGGAATTGGAAGATATTTTTATTAAAGATATATGTAGCTTATAGTCATATAAGAACATTTAATGCTTTTATTCGTTTGAAAAATATGTTGATCAAAATCACCGGTTCTCTCTCTTGGTTCAACATGAAAAACAGCAAGTACAGGATTTGGATACACATGACGTTTTACAAAGTAAAATAGAAGTTCAAGCGTTTCTAAAAACATACTTATTTAGTCTTTGGATAAGGACGGAAATCCTCAAGTTTTGAGGAGGAACATATCCTACCAGACCCTCAAACACCCTATAGGAACTATTCTGTATTTGAAACTTGTTTAAGAGGAACTCCATCCTACAGTAGTTTAACAAACGCCCACAAACCAACAACATTTATGAATACAAACAAACTGTGGCAAACAATATTTCGGTATGAACTCTACTCTGTTTCGATATAAACGGTGTTCTGTCACGTTCAACTAAGCAACACATTCTGAATACAAGCAAATTGTCATACAATACTTCAACGTGAACGGTATTGTTTCAGCACAAACGGAATTTGTTCACCTGAATGAACAGCCTTCAGACAAGAGGAAGCAGTCAGCATGACGGCCACAAACAGAAAGACTGACTGACAACAAAAACCACTAGAAATATAGGTATGTCAAAGTGATAGAAGAGACTCCCATCAGAGGGGAAGTGATCATCCACGGCAGATTTCGTCGCAAAATCTACCCACAGCGAATTTCTGAACTGCAGACACGAAAGTAAAACTCCGCTCCTAGACTTCATTACACATCATCATCAAAAAGACGGTATTGTTTATCCTTACAGAATATAAAGAATAAAAGAAAGGTTGCAGAACTGAATCTCCCACGGCAGTCTCTCTCTCTCTCTCTCTCTCTCGACCAGCCATCGATCAAGAGGGTGATAGGTGATTTGAATATCAAGTCCGGAAGACTAAGCGATGTTTATTGAGCCTCCTCAGGTGTTTCCGAAGAAGGCCTTTATCGGAGTGACTAAACTTTCAAAAGGAGATGGAGACTGGAAGGAGATAAGACTAAGGAGATGAGGCCAAGATAACCTTGTGGTTTTCTATAGACTGAGAGACAGGGTTTGTTTCTTGGATGTGATGCTGGATTAGATCACCAATTGCAGATTTAAATCTGATGCCACCAATGACAATGATTAAGAATTAGTTTAATAAAAGAAAGTCGTTTCATCTAATTGAATAGGATAGGTTAATTCAGGTTAATGAATAGGATAGGTTAATTCATTTCCACCATTATAATCGGAAACCTTGAAGTAAGATATATCATACACTCGAATTAATTCTGCAAGTCATTTTCCTTCCGCAGCGTTTCGTTTCCTCAACTGTCATATATTTTTAGAGACTTAATATATTCTAAAACGAAAAGTACTTTCGGTTGTAAAGATGATTTTGGCACTAAATGACGTTCCTTATAATTATGGTAGTGTTATTTATTTTTTTTTTTTTTTCCGTTGGTTGACTCTTATGGCTTTGTGGAGAATATATCTGATATTCTGTCAATGAAGAAATTGCGTGTACTTTGCACAAGTTAAAATAATATATAAAATTGTGAGAAGGTAATTATTATTATTATTATTATTATTATTATTATTATTATTATTATTATTATTATTATTATTATTATATTCAACAAAAACGGATTTGACATCGTAAAAGAATTGATAATGTTTATATCCCCGATATAAGTGTCCGATGATAATATATACATGACCATACGGTCCTTAATCTCTCTCTCTCTCTCTCTCTCTCTCTCTCTCTCCTCTCTCTCTCTCTCTCTTGCAGACAGCGAGAAATAAGTATAAAGTCACCATTGCATATTATTATCCCGAAGTTTTATGCAAAATATTTGACTGTCTTGTGAGATGACACGAGATCATTCCTGGGGACCTCCTCAGTCTCTAAGCAGAGAGGGCTCGTCTGAAGCATAAAGGGACAATTCTTCTTCTTCTTCTTCTTCTTCTTCTTCTTCTTCTTCTTCTTCTTCTTCTTCTTCGTTATTCAAGTGCTTCCTTCTTCTTGTCTCTCTTCGGAGACGTCTTCGCTTTTTGACGTCGCATGAAAGACTCGTAAAAGACTTACGTCAAACGGACATAATGCTCATATGCTTACACACACAACCGATAAACATACGAGCTTACGTACATGGTCACTCACACGTGTCCGGAGATCCAGACTAGTCTCTCTCTCTCTCTCTCTCTATCTCTCTCTCTCTCTCTCTCTCTCTCTCTCTCTCTTGCTTTGCTCAGGAATATGGAAATGACTCGAGTTTTCTTATCACATTTTGGGGTTGTGTCTCTCTCAGAGAGAGAGTAAGAACAAAAGTTAGATTGCCGATTCAATGACATGATTATAACAATTATCTAACTATATTATAGTGTTAATTATTATTTATTTCATTCAAATGGTTAATAACCTTCAGTTTCATTTAATTTTCAGAAACCCAGCAATGTCTAAACTTTGGTGAGTGTTTATACAATACTGTTTTTGTTTTTTTGGTAAAGCCAACCCTTTTTTTTTTTTTAGGTAAATCATTTTGATTAGTTTGCTTTGTATGTGGTTTATTTTAAAGATATTTTCCACTTTGTTTTTTTTCCTTTATTCTTTGACTTAACTCATTATCTTAGGTTTTTCTTATGTTGTCGTTTTTTTCGCTATTTTTGCCTGTATGTGTAATAATATTGTAGTTCATGTTATTGTTGATATTAATATTCTTATTATTATTGTCAATGTTGTTATGAGATATTGTGTTAGACTGCACTTGTTTCTGTATTGATTTTGCTATATTGATTTTATTACTTACCATTACAAACCATTTAATATGCGAATATTTATGAAGTGCAACACAAAACTATCATTATTGAACCATTCATTTTTCATCTTCTTTCTTGTCATTCAGTTGTGCCAAAAATAGTTCTTGAAAGACTTTGGATGTTTTCTTTTTCATCAAGGATTTTGTGCGGATTGAATCAGTCACAGAAAAATAAATTTTAATCCGTTTTCATTACCACGATTCCTACAAGATTAGTTTTTTCTCTGGCAAGATTATTTAGGAACCCTCATGTTTTCAATTTTCATCAGTTTTTTTATGGCATGATCACGTGTCCCATAATTAGGTAATTTTTTTCTCCGACAAGATAATCCAGAAAATGTTTAAAAACTCGTTGATAGTTGAAACATCCATATCTCATTTAATTATGAAAATTTCCCCTCCATTTACAAGAGAAGCAAAAGGTCTGCTTGTAATCTGCAGCTCCTAATGTGATCTCTAGAAAAACTAAACATTTTTCCTCTTATACTAGAATGGTGGTTTTAAAGAATGAAAACTATTCTACGTGTTTTGTGTTGAGATTCTTTTTTTTTTATATAAACGACCCTAGTCGCTTTGGTATTCATATATATATATATATATATAATATATATATATATATATATATATATATATATATATATATATATATATATATATATATCATTCATTGAATAGAATGGCTTTCTCACTGTTAACCAGCTTTTTTGAAATCGCTTCATATTTTCTAATTATTTTCTTTACTTCATTGTTCAGGTTACTAATGGACACATAATGGAGTTCTTCCATTTACTCCAGTATTTTTACACGCGACAGCTGTTTCGTCAACCTATACGTATTGACGTTATCAAGCGTACTGATACAAATATTGTTGTTGTTTAAGATTAAGCTGGCCTTGTGCCAGCACGGGCTCTTGCTCACAGAGCAACCCGTATTTATACAAATATGAGCCTACATGCGTTTTGTGACGTCATGAGGACGGAAAGGTAGTACAATTGCCAGATACCATAGTTTTAAGTACACAAAAGACTATAGTGAAACATAAAATAAGACAAATAAATAAATATGTTAACAACAGAAATTATATAAAAAGTTGAAAGTAAGTTATTATATACACATTATA
>NC_061095.1:64633730-64642126 GCF_015104395.2 Macrobrachium nipponense
TGATACGAAATCTTGATCATTTATGCGGCAGATTATATCAGCTTAATCATGCAAGCAGTCTGTTATTCTGATGACATTTCAAATATTAAGAAATTGATAGGAGAGTTTGTTGGTTAATTTAATTCAGAGCAAATTATTCACGCGAACAGTCGGTCAAGTAAATGAATGAGGCCTCGTTTGTCCCGTTCCGTTTTTCCGCGAGAGAGAACCATTGGAACTCTTTCTATTTCGTTCCCTTTTGTGGAACGGGAATAAAGGAGAGAAAAGCATGCAAGCATGGAAAGATAATTGTCTTGGTAATTCGAATTGCATGCACTTCAAGCGCGCAAGCACAAAAACATGCTTGTCTTACGTTTCCCGAGATACCTTTCGACAAGAATTGTTATTATTATTATTATTATTATTATTAATATTATTATTATTATTATTAGTCAGAAGATGAACCCTATTCATATGGAACGACACCACCACATGGGCCGTTGACTCGAAATTCAAGAGGCTTCCGAAGAATATTATGGTGCTCATTGGGAAGAAGAGACCCCACTTATTAAGAAAATAGAAAATAAATTGATAAATTAATAAATAAGTAAAAATTAATAAATAAGTAAAAATGTATTAAAAAGCAATTGGAACTCCTGAAGAAGTTCCAATTGCACGACATCCGCAATAGGGAGGCTGTTCCTTCCAGTCACCCAATAATTCTATAATATATCTCTGATATTTCGACCTTTTATGCTGCTACTGCGAAGATGCTAATGTATTTATTGTCCATTATTTGGTCCTTTTTAATTTGGTAGAGCCCTTAGGTCTACATTAGACATCCTAATCATTAAAGGGTCGCCATAGGGTAAGGAACTAGGTAACTTATCTTGATCACCAAGTGAGAAGGAGAATAAAACAAGAGACGAAAAAAGAGGAGATCCATTTTCGCTTTCTTCGTCGTTAATTAAAGAGAAGAATAACAAGAATAATGATTCGATTCGGTAGTTGGGGATACAATTGATGGTCGTCGTCTCTCTCTCGGTTTCTTCCTCATTTGGTTCTGCACAGCCGTTTCGTGTTTCGCGGCGTCTTCCTTCTTTCACGCTGTTTGCCCTCGATACACACACACGCACACACACATACACATACATACATAGACACACGCATATATATATATATATATATATATATATATATATCATATATATATATATATAAAATTTATGAAATATTGATTTACGTATCAAAAGCAAAATATACCACAACCTTCAATTGCCGTTCGACGAGGTAATTCAAACAGATATATTTGTGACAGATAAATTTAGAAATGTATTTAAGAAATCAACTTCTCAAGTTGCTAATAGCTATGAATTACTACAAGAAGACACCTTTTATCCTTTCCGCCCAAAAGGGCGGATTACAAGTTTCAGGTCACTCAGCAGCTGATGTCATTTCATTACATTGGTCAAGACAGATTACTGAGGCCTTATGTTAGCACACACCCTATATAAGGGCGTCCCTTGAGGTTAAGTGTTAAAATGGATAAGAGGCCTGGTTTGGGCAAATGGACTCAGACCAGACGATTCTGAAATTGTCAACAGATCAGACGAGAAACTGTTGACAATCAAACCACACGAAGTTATGGTGAAAATTTTGACGTTTTCTTTAGATTCTCAGGAAAGTGATAAGATACACACTTGCACACGCAGATATACAAAAACACACAAACATTCACAAACGTAGATGACAAAATAAAATTGGAAAAATGAAAGCAGAAAAAAAAGACGGGGCTGATAGATGCATTTCCGGGATGAAACTTAAAAGTTGCATCTTTAAAAAAAAAAAAAAAAAAAAAAAAAAAAAAAACTAAATAAAACTCTGTAATGCTTCATAATTGACTTGACCTCCTCTTCCACCAGATGGATTGGAGTCAGAGGTGAGGCCATATGTGATTTAACAAGTCCTTTCCTCTTTTTTTTAAAGTAGGTAATGGATCTGAAACTGTAGGATCCTTTCATTGTGAAAAGTTCGTCTGAATATCCCCAAAAGAAAGCCTGCATTTGACTGCACAATATTCTAAACATAGGTTTTGCTTCACTTTGAGTTTTTTATTCAATATTCTCCCTGTAGAATCAGATTGCCCAATACGTTCTCTTTCTGTAGCAATTTGAAGCTTTTGTTTAGAATTTTATATTTATTGTGATAATTAGATATTTACAAATCAGATGAGTCGGCATATCGGAAGGGAACATAATGGGAAACCAGCAAAATGTATAAGCATGAGAAACCAATGAAATATTACTTTAAATTTGTCTCATATTAAAAGATATTTACATATCTGCATCTCTTTATAATGCAAATTATAATATATATATAATATATATATATATATATAATATATATATATATATATATATATATATATATATATATATATATATATATAATCGTTGTATCATGGACATCCCCTGGAGGTTTTATATGTGTATTCACTGACATGCTATATATCAGAATTATATCTATATATATCTATATATATATATATATATATATATATATATATATATATATATCCATAGATATACATATATAGACATATATATAAACATATATATACATATATACATATATATATACTATAATATATATATATACATATATCTACATATATATACATATAATATTACATATATATAATATATATATATAATATATATTATATATATACTTTATATATATGTAATATATATATATATTGATATATATTATATGTATATTATAATGTATATATTATATATATATATATATACATATATTATACATAATATATATATATATAATAATATATATAATGTATATATATATATATATTGTAAATCTAATTATATATGTATAATATATACTGTATATAATATATATATATATCTATCTATATATATATCTTTTATTATATATATAATGTATATATATAGATATATGTATATGTATATGTAATATGGTATATATATAATAGTATAAATAATATAATGTATAATAATATATATATATATATTATATGTAATATTAATATAATATATATATTATATATATACATATATATATTATTACTATACATAATACATATTACATATTACATATACAATATACATATCATATACATATATATATACATATATATATATATATTATATATATATATATATTATATATATATATACTTATTATATAATAATATCTAAAGATCTATATATATGGAATTTTATAAATGTTATTGTAGATGTCTTATGTGTATCATATAATATATTAATATATGTATATATATATATACTATAATATATATATGTATCTATATTATATATATGTATAGGTATACATAGAGCTAGATCATGATACATATACATTATACATATACAATAGTACATTACATAATATATATACATATACATATACATATATATAATACAATTAATTATATATATATATAGTAATATTAATAATATGTATATATATATATATATATAGATATATATATATATATATATATATATATATATATATATAAATATATGTCAGTGAATACACATATAAAACCTCCAGGGGATGTCCATGATACAACGATTAAAACATCAATTTATTCTAAGAAACGTTTCGCACATGAAATTCTCTGTGCATCAATCAGTCTTCTGAAAGATAAAGACACATTTATAAATAACAAACAATAAAAGTGTAAACAGGAATTCACATATATTGAAAAATAGTCTTAAAATTACTTAAAAGAACAAAGTAAAAATGAAAAAACAGGTTAAAAGAGACTGCTTAAAACCCAAACCGTTCATTGTGAGGAGAGAAGATGGAATGAACTACGACAAGTTAAAAGTAACGACTTCAACTATGCCAGGTACAGAGTTGCTGAGGACGTGTTACTGTTAAGAGAGGGAACAAGCTTCTTGATATATAAAGACTCAAGGGTGGTTAAATGGTCAGGATGTTTGACATGGTCTATTATGGAAAACTGTTCTTTTTGTACTTCAATTTTGCAATTAAAAGCATGATTTCTGATGTTGGAAAATTCAGGTTGCTTTATTCTCTGACCAGTGCGAAAGCTGAAGCCCAAGTGAGAGCAATATCTGACCCTTAACAGCCTTCGAGTTGAGACGACGTAAGAGCCTGGACATCCAGGGCATGTAAATTTATTTATAACGTTGGATCGCATAAAAGGCTGAAGGCGATCTTTATAGTTAAAAAAGGAACCAATTGTGCAGGTGTCTGGATATGAGTTTGACTTTAAGGCATGGTATCTCATGTTCAATGATTCGTTTAAGGCTGGATGTAAATTTCAAGTCAGATATATAGGGGATTGTGACATAAAATAGTCTTTTAGGGACATTAAAATTAGGTATTGGTGGCTGCAAAAATTTTGTAAGTATTTTGTTGATGGTTTTTTGAACAATGTCGAGTGGAAACGAATTAGATTTGAAGAAAGCTATCAAAAAAGTCATTTCCAAGTGGAATAGATGCCAAGACGAAGAGTATTTCAGTGCTCTATTAACCAAAGTGTGAATAGTATTAATTTTAAAAGATTGTTGACACGAACTATAATAATTGTTAGTCAGTCCAGTAAAAGTACGTTTTCTATAGACCGACGTGGAGAACTCAGAGTTAGTTCTGGTAATTTTCAAATCTAAAAAAGGTAAACTATCATCGTTCTCTACTTCCATTGTAAAATTGATATTGGGATGAAAGTTGTTAATGTACTCTAAAAAAGAAGAACATTGCCATGGGTGTTGAAACAAAGCAAAGGTATCATCAACATATCTGCGGTATAAAGAGGGCTTAAAGTTAGAATCACATCGGTTTAAAAACTCAGACTCCAAATGAGACAAAAAAATTCGCAAAAATGGGGCCTAAAGGGGAACCCATTGCAACTCCATCGACCTGCGAGTAGAGTCGCTGATTAAATACAAACATCGAATCTTGCACTGCAAGATCGAGTAATTGTTTGAAAATAGCCCGATTAAAACCATGGAAATTTGTATCATCATTAATAAATATTTTGTTAAGTATAATATTGATGGTTTCATTAAGAGGTACGTTGGTAAATAGAGACTCAACGTCAAAACTAACCATATAGTAATCTCCATCTTGTCTGGTAATCAGTTGTTGAAAGTCATATCCATTTTTCAAAGAGTATTCATTATTACTATATTCAGATAAAAGTCCAGCTAAAAATTTTGAGATAGAGAAAGAGGGATTGTCATAAGCAGCCATAATTGGTCTTAAAGGTAGATCAGGTTTATGTATTTTTGGTTGCCCATAAAGAACACTAAAAGATGAACCAGTGACAAACAATTGTTGATAAGTTGTTTCATTTATGATGTTATCATTTTTAATTTTCCTAAGAAATCTGTTAATCTTGTCTTCTCGCTTATATATATCAAGAAAGGAAGGTTCGCCATGGACCTCAAACTTCGAACTGTCAGACAAGATTGTTTCCATTTTTTGTACATAATCGTTCTTGTTTAGAATGACCACTCCCTTACCCTTGTCTGGTTTACATATGATTATGTCCTCTCGTTTCTTCAAATTCAATAGTACTCTCAAATCAGCAGGTCTAAAAAAAGGTGTCCAACTGGGTTTTAGATGAACATATGTTTTATGGACCAAATTAGAAATTTTTTGTTGGAGGTTAGCTATGTTTTGATTACATTCTAGTTTAGTTAACCTTTGAAACATAATTTCAAAAGGTAAAAAGAACCTGGCATAGTTGGGTCTAAAGGATGGAAGGCAAAAGTCTAAACCAAACGAAAGTAAAAATTCCTCTCTTTTAGATAAAACATAGTCAGAGAAGTTAAAAATACATTTTTTGTTAGACTGGAAGTCAGGAATAACGACACCGAGATTCAAAAGCTTTCTTTGGTGTCTCGTAAAAACATCAAGAAAACTAGAGAAGTCTACCCCTAGACTGGAAAAGGCGGAATAATACCAGCACTGACGACGACCCCTGCTTGACCTGGACCTGATATCCTGTTCCAATAAAAGATTACCTTCAGCATTTATGATTTTTGAAAATTCCCAATATGAATATTGGTCAGTTACTCAGAAACATCGCTGAGCCTGAGAAGCGAATTGTAAAGAAAATAGAAAAAACAATCTATAAAATCAACTCGCTTAATGCTGCCATTCTTTTTAACAGTATTTGCCTAAAAGAGGGTCTTCTACCAAAATACATATTATTATTATTATTATTATTATTATTATTATTATTATTATTATTATTATTATTATTATTATTACCGAACCCACTGACCTTTCCTGCGAGAGAGAAGAGATGACCAATAATCTCATTATCTGCTTAACCTTCCCCGGGAACTGAATAATGAATATTAGTCATTATATCAACCTGTGAGAGTGGTGGCATATAGTATAATGCGTACGAATTTTATTTTTATTTTCTTTTTTGAAGAGGGAAAAGATACACAGCGTTTACTCTCATCAGTATATCATAAATTTCACTCTAATTTTAATATTTTTTTAATTTACTATCAATAATGCGTAAGAATTTTAATTTACATTTTGTTTTTTATTTCTAAAGAATGAAAATATACACATAATTTATACTCATTAATACTTAAAAGATTTAATTTTTATTTATATATATGTTTTGATTAATGAAAAGATACACAATTTACTTTCAGTATATAATATATTAAATTTTATTTTTAATTTTGGAAATAATGAAGATATCCGCATAATCTTGACTCGCTTTCAAATATTTGTACAAAGAAGCCTCCCGGTAAATTAGGCGTCACAATCATTACGGTGGGAACTTCCCGATGCTCCTTGGGGCGTGAACGTGAGATGCATTTTTTTTTAAAGATGATAACCGCTTCCTCAGACTCTCCAGTTTTGGAGGTTTGCAGAAGAGGCGATGAAGACTTTTATGAGGGACTGACTGGGCCTTTCATGTTACGTAAAAACCGATTAGAGAAATAAAAAATAGTCTGAATTTTCGTACCCAGGAGAGAGAGAGAGAGAGAGAGAAATATCAATCACCAGGCTCTTATAAACACAAACATTCCTAGACTTAAGAAAGTCTCGCGGCTCTTTTGAACTCTGAATAGTGATTAAACTTTGATGAGGAGAAGCTCAAATAATAGAAATGTCTGCTCCACCACTAAACCTCTCTTGAGGCTGAAGGGAATTACGAGAATTCCCCCCTACGAGAGAGAGAGAGAGAGAGAGAGAGAGAGAGAGAGAGAGAGAGAGAGAGAGAGAGCTAACGATGGGGTCCAAAATAGACTTCCAGATTCAGGATTCATTTTCCATTTATTGGTCTAGCAGACTTTTTGTCCGTGTTTATGTGTTTACAACTCGGCTATGTGCTAGACCTCTCTGCTTTGCACATTATTATTATTATTATTATTATTATTATTATTATTATTATTATTATTACAGTACATGAAACCTATTCACATTGAACAAGCCAACCAAAGGGGCCATTGACTTGAAATTCAAGCTTCCAAAGAATGTTGGTTTCAACCTCCCACTGCAGACCCAACACTGCAGCAGTAACTGATCATGATACAGAGCCAGTGAGTCTCCATCGCCCTGGGGGAGACGCGAAGCAGCGACCGTTGAGTGGCTCTTCGAGACACTAGCCACTATACCAGCGTACCAGCTATGAGCACCTGTTCAGTAAGGAACTCAGGACTTTAGCCCAGTAATACTGCAATGACAGTGCCTTTTTCGGCCTCCAGGTGACTGTCTCACCTACGACATAATTCACATTAGAAAGTAAGAGTTCGGAGCTCCTGATGTGTGATACCTAATGATGAGGATTAATGAGATTCTTTAGCTACAGATCATGACAAAGATTAGGCTCAGTGAACCTAGAAAACTGAGTGACCTGCAGAATATAGAACTGGAATAACCTCTTGAGATGCTCAGTAAGTGTGGCCCCCAGTGTCTAGGGCCTAGGCACTCAGCCCAGATGAAGAGCAACATTGTCTGATTCATTTTCAAGTGGCTGCTTTGTTTTTTGCTTTGCGTGAAAATGAGAGCAAATAAAGAACAAGAATAGGAGAGCCAGCAAAGTAAATAGACATCTTTTCAAAGGTCCTCTAATGTCGTTCCTCCTAGCATGAAAGGGCGAAAATTCTGAGCATCGATGAAATAATGGACTGGAGCTGAATTAGACGCTTTCTGTGCAACTCATGAAGTGTGTCATGTGGGAATACAAACATGATCTTGGGATTTGGTCTCTCAGTGCTTAGAATGACAAAAGATTTATCCTCTTGCTTCTTACAACAAACATTCCAGCTGCTCTCTCTCTCTCTCTCTCTCTCTTTCTCTTCTCTCTCTCTCTCTATCTCTCTCATCATGCCTTGCCATTTCCTTCCCAAACTGCACCTCAT
>NC_061095.1:64642626-64645126 GCF_015104395.2 Macrobrachium nipponense
TTTTTGATAATTAACCATCTGGCATTCCTGTTATTCTTGTTGGTTGGTTTGGGTTTATCTGAGACTTCTCCCCTCCCCAATTGTACTTTAGTAGTTCCTTGACGATGTTCTGAGTAAAGGACGAAAGGCGCTTGGATTCTGACTATCATTTTCCCGTGGTAGTCGCTTATATATATATATATATATATATATATATATATATATTATATACTATATATATATAATATATTATATATATATATATATACATGTATTCTATTCACTTCACGTTCCTTAGCTTATTGTATTTTCATTTCCTTTAAAAATTTCGTTTTCTGATGAACTATGTGATATCATTAATTGTCCAAAGTTCGTCTGCTTCACAGCGCACAAGCACAGATGTCCAGGTATGTATTTAGCACAGATGCACAAGAATAAAACACCTCAGCTGTGTATGTAAAATTTATGACTTCGGGAAATTTCGCTGGGCTTTTATTTTGGCGTTTTATCCCGTCTGAAATGAACGAGATTTTTTTATTCTACATATCTTTAACTATACGATATATGGGAAGCGATCATAAGAGTCTATAGATTCCTCATTTCCTGATGCTCTTTTATTTAGCAAAACATACGGAACTTGCAATTTCCTTGTTAGAGTATTGCATCAATACTTTTCGAAATACGAAGACAAAGTTGACAATAATCTTGTGAAGAATGCTGTAATATTTACCGAAATACAAATACGAAAGGTGGCAATATCCTTTTTTAAAGAATGTTGCAACAATACTTTTCGAAATGCAGAGTTGCAAGACGCGAATGAATTTCTTCTCTGAGATGTAAAAAGCATCGTTTAACAAGAACGACATTGAAAGCGTCTCCTGGGCAGTTGCCTTCGAGCCTCTGCGGAAGTGAGAAAAAGGTGATTGGAGCGACTTGGAAAATCTACAAGCTCTGCAACTTGCAAACCTCTAGGCTTTTATGCAAAGTGAGAGAGAGAGAGAGAGAGAGAGAGAGCTATGACTTTGTTACATCATCAGCAACTTCAGTGCGAATTCGCAAGAAAAACTTCAGCAAATTTGCCAAACGAATTTGATGAATAGTTACGGAACGAAAACTTCCTGGCTCTAAATCAGTGCAATCGACGATCGGTCTTGCAACATTCGGGACTGAATTTCTCTCACTCGCTGACTCACTCACTCTTTCAGCCCCTCACTTCTCACTCACAGACCCACGTGCTCACCCATTCACTCACTCCCTCTCTTACTCATTCAATTCCTTACTGACTGACTCACTGACTCACTCTCTCATTCCCTCCTTTACTCATTGACTCATTCACTGGCTCACTCATTGACTCCTTCCCTGACTCCCTCACTCATTCACTGACCCACTTATTCACTCCCTTACTTACGCATTCACTGAGTCACTCACTCACTGACTCCCTTCCTCATTCACCCGACCCCTCACTCACCCATATCCACTTTTTATATGCTGACTCAATTGTTTAAAACGAAACACTTGTCAAAAAAGATTGCATTATATTTCCAAGGTTCAGAAATCGTATTTAAAAAAAGCGAAACTCAAGATATGGGAGAGTTTTCACCTGAAACGAAGCCAATGGAAATTTGATGGACGATTGAGAGAGAAGAAGAAGAAGAAGAAGAAGAAGAAGATAATAAACGATCCTTTCGAATCTCCTCAGTTCCATATTCTCTCAATGTCAGAGATCAATCGTCTTCTTCCTTTCATCTGAAGAAGAAGAAGAATAAGAAGAAGAAGGAGAAGAGAGAGAGAGAGAGAGAGAGAGAGAGAGAGAGAGACTAAGAGAAGGTTCTCGGAAGTGAGGTCTTCATTCATATTCTGGTTGTCGGTCCATTTTCTTTTTGTTTTACATATTTCTATTAATAAAATTTGGTCAAAATTCTAACTATGTACAAAGTCCATAGCCAGGGACGAGTTTTATGTATAAATACGTTGTTTTTTGGCGGTTACGTAAATTCATTTAAATATTTTGTGTGATCTTGTATTCCATCACAAATCCCACCTCATGAATGAAAGAGGAGCAATTCCTGGAATGTCATCTTGGCCACAGTTTTATCGCATCTCAGTAAATACCTGATATATTCTTATTGTCAGAAGAATGTATTTTTAAGGCGAATTCTTAAGAACTATTGCATTTATTCGTATCATTTATATTTGACTTCATAGGCTGCACTAATTATGAAATGTCATTATTTACTTTTATGAAACTTATGCTGTCAAGCAAAGCACTGGGAAACTTTCGACCATTCAGCTCTTAAGATACAGGAAAGAGAGTTGGAGTGGTTGGACAGCATAAACGATTCCGGAAACTAAAGGAGATTTAGTACAAGGATCTAAAGGTGGAACTGGGAGGAAACCCCACAGTTGATTGAGAAGTCATAGTTAGAGAAGTTGGACAGCAAGGCTGAAGATAGAAAGCAAGAAAGGAGGTAAAGTAAAAGGCTAAAGAGTAGGTCCAGCTAGAGCCAGAAGGGACACTGCT
>NC_061095.1:64647626-64692626 GCF_015104395.2 Macrobrachium nipponense
AGAAGAAGAAGAATAAGGAGAATGTGGAAGTGCAAAAAGCTACGCCAATACGTTTTCCTCCTGGGCTAAAAAAAAAAAAAAAAAAAAAAAAAAAAAAAACAAAAAAAAAAAAAAAAAGTACGAAAACTATATTGGACAAAACTGTTCGTGTTATTGACACAAATCCCTTACGCGACATGTCATGTCAACAACATGACAACATCGTCAACGTTTGCTGCTAACAAGACTATCACATCTCAAACTTTGATTTAGCTAAAATTTAGTATTGACACTCATTGGGTCGGCTCAATGAATCCTAAATCATTCACGCGCATGCGTCGTCTCTCGTGTTGTGACGTCAGCATTGCTTGGTTTTATTTTCATATTGTTCAGTAACGACTTTGATAGCAATGAAAGGTGACGTCAGAATTACTACGACAGAGAATTCATTAGAAATTTGAACCCTACGGAACGACGGTCCTGGCATTGTTTCCTTTTGAGAGAGGAGAGAGAGAGAGAGAGAGAGAGAGAGAGAGAGAGAGAGAGAGAGAGAGAGAGAAATTCAAAAGGGAAAAAACGACATTTTTTTTTTATTGGTTCATAGAAAATTATCTGAAAGGCTGCGGCACAGACTGACTTCGGGTCAACGAATAGAGGCTGAGATAGAATGAGGAGGGACAGGCCCAATGTGGAACAACTCCTCTCTACACCATTGCCTCTCTCTCTCTCTCTCTCTCTCTCTCTTTCTCTCTCTCTTACACACACACACACACACACATGCGTAGGCCTATATATACATCGAAGGCTAATGTTCCTTCGCGTCTCTGAGCGTTTGGTATGAAAACACCACAAAATGTATAATGAAGTATCAGTTCATGAAAGGCCCGTGAATGTGGAGGACAGGGCATCTATTCAGGTCGTGAAGTACTCTGAATACAAACACCTTTACACGCTCAGTATAACGTTGTTTATTCAGTAAAAACTTTTACATTTATGCTTGAAGTCTGAGCGAGTCTGTTCCTGATTGAACGATGAAAAATACACTATATGCTCTTTATGAACGCATGGGAAAATACCAATACACATACATACACAAAGCTTCAGGCATCTCCTCAACGATTTTGGTTTGAGTCTAGTGAAAGCCACAGAAAATTGTCTGGTGTCAGCAGGAAAGTTAGCCCATAATGGATTCAAAAGACAAAGTGATATTACCAGTGGCCATATTTGTCATGAACCATTCCTTTATTAAGGCCTTTGTTGGAGAGAGAGACCTCACCAATTCATGCACTTTATTTCAGCAGTTAATTGAGTGATAGTTACTCCAAGGTAGCAAAGATCTCGTATTCACTATACGATAACGAAACTCACCCAGGAACCCCCAACAGGAGCTTCCTTGAAAGGTCCTTGAGGGTTAAAGGAGAGTTGGTGACCGGTGAAGATTCGGTCCCCAGGTCCATAAACCTGGTCATGGAATCTCCCCGACTGATTTCGAAGCAAAGACTGAGTCTGCCCTTTTAGTGCTTCTGACAAACTCCACACACACCACACACATATAATATTATATATATATATATATATATATATATTATATATATATATATATATATCGTATATATATATATATATATATATATGTATGTATGAGAGAGAGAGAGAGAGAGAGAGAGAGAGAGAGAACAGCTGGAAAAAACGAACGTTGTTTGTGTTTATGTAAAAACAGTTCGAAGGTCAAATATCCATAATTTGTGATCATTTCACCAAACGACGCTTGCAAGAAAATGTCGAACCAGTTAGACCTATTATCATATATTCTATAACTCTGATCACAAACTCAGTCCTGGGAACAAAAATCTTTGGTTTAACTAAAGGACACCGTTTTACTGGAAAACATTCAATCTTCATTCTGTAGTGGAAACAGATAATGGAAGAAATACATATGAATCAGATCCCTTATCGTACTACCATTGCCAAGCGCTTCATATATACTCGTCTATGTAAACGCCATTTGCCTTAGGCTATCACCGGGGCTTCGGAACAGTTAGCCAAGTTAATAAAATCACATTTAAGCGGCAGGTGGTGTTAAGCGACGCCCTTCTGCAGGCGTGATGAAGCTCCAGGGCTGCATCGTGATTTTGGTACATCAAGGGAAATGAACCAGAAGGAATTTGGGTCGTAAAAGGGAAGTGAACATTTGCAGTATAAGGGAGGGTAACTACGCCTATTTTTTTTCAAAAGTGTCCTTTGGGGCGTTTCTGGTCGTTAATACTATAAATCTCTCTCTCTCTCTCTCTCCTCTGTTCAGCTGATTTCCTATGCCAAATTAAACGTATCTATATTGACTTTGTGGTCCTGTACAAACCATCGTACATAAAAGAAAATAATAATAATCTGCCAGTGTCAACACACATTACAAACTCAATTTTGTCGGTTCCGTGCACGATTTTTGTTTATTTATGAATGAGATTTCAATAACAAAACTAGCGCCGTCAGAAAACTTCAAGTTTTGTATTTTAGGTCGCAGTTAATCAACTACTTTTCATCACTTTCGGACAATGAAGGAGGTAAAACAAACTGCCTTTGACTAAAGCCACAAAACACGTTTGTTCACCTCTTTTCTTTAGACTTATCGTTGACTAGATCATATGTTGGAACGCTCTTATTTCATCAAGTACCGTTAATTTCCAATAATGTTTTTATTACTATACTTAATCGGAATATTTTGTATAAAATTTTGTTGCCCTTATGCATTCGAGATGACTAATGACTACCAGTAGCTTTCTGTACCCAGTTAGTGAAAAGGGAAAGTCGCTGATTAGTCCTTTTAAACTGTTTAATTAATAGATTTCCGTTGTTCCTATCTATTAAGTATTCGTGTTAATAGATTTTTATTGAATCTATGAAGCATTTAGGATATTATGATGTAAAATACGGTGTATTGTATTTAAAATTCAAGACTGTTGATTATTATTATCTATTTACTTATTTTGGTTCTCATTACTGCCATAGGTGACGTCGCCATCGTTTACTTTTCAGAAGTATTTGCTTTACCTCCCTGATGGAACGTTTAGAGTTTGTCATAAAATAAAGAATGTATAAGCTAATTAGTAGGTGAAACAATGTCATATTTCAGTATTTGAATTGAAAAGTGAAATTAACTTTGCTGGAGCTATAATAAATCAAATTTGAATTAAAATCCCTCGCTAGCTAGCTAAGCAGTCGTATATTCTATGTCAGCAAGATTAATGCCAGTTACATCACGCTGGAAAATTCATATTCTGATGTGAATTTAATATTCTGCCGCTCTAGAGCGGGAGAAGTCTCAATTTCTCCACAAAAACAGGATGAACTTTCGTGCCTTATTTCGGTGGCTGAGGTGAGAGACTATTTCCCCCTCCCCCCGTTTTATAAAGAGTGAAATGTGGATTGTTGTGAGTGGCAGGCAGCTGTCATGGCGTCGTCGTCCACAGGGGAGAATCGGACGTCTTTCTTTTCCTCCTTCGCCATTTATCCTGAAATGTCGGAGCTAATGAGTTTAATTGAAGCGGTTTTTTAAAGTTAGGTTCAGGTAGGAGTTGAAACTAGTTTTCGTTGAAGGCAGACTCCGGAAATAGGTTAATAAATGAGGCGAATAGAAGCCTAGGGAAGGCAAGTCTGGACCTGAGTCCTAGAATGGTGAAAGGCCTTAACCTGTCATTAAGTGTGCAACTGAAACATGAGTAACTACTTGAGTCGTTTTTCTGTATGATTTGGATGAATACTATCACTTCGATTTCACATATTAGGTAGCCTCATTTGTGCTTCTCTTGTCCCCATCAGACTTTGGGCGTCGACCGGACGGCGACGAGTTCACTCAATAAAGACCACTTTTTTTTCACTCGGTATATAATTGGCGAAACAATGATACAATTCAATCTTTAAGCATACCATTCAAAAGATTGAAGTTTCGGCAACAAATTGAGATGTATGAATCCGTCATACGAAGTAAAATTAGCATGTGAGGGTCTTCGTAAATATGTTTTTCAGGGGAGGGTTTTTTTGTTTTTTAAATCCAATATGGCGTCTCTTCGAATCTCTGCCAATTCGTCACATGAATGGCCACCACGCCCTTCCCAGCGCTCATTTGAACAATTTTTGGGTATATATAACGTTTATTTTTATTGACATTTATGAAGAGTAGTTGTAATCAGCAAATAAAACAACGTTTTGTTGCCTATACCAATGAAAGTATGAGAAGTCTTATTCCTGGGTCATGTTTTGTTTGAACTGAAATGCATTTTTTCTTAGTAGTCATCAGTGGTTTTATCCTTACTACCATCACAACTGAAACTCCACAGTGCTTATTTGATTGTAATTTATACACATTTTGGTTTTAATTCACTTCAAATCCCACTTGAAATATGTGAGTTTGTTTACAGCGAAGCCGTGACGGGAACAATTTTTCAGCCTTATTGTACAGAGAGAGAGAGAGGACTCTCCACATATACCAATGCCCCACCAGACTTCCGACATCCTTATTGTATCTTAGCCAGGAGGAGGCGTTGTTATTGGATCTTTTATAAATAGCTTTTCATTTCTATGTTTCACGAGCACAAACAATCTTTAGTTAAAACGAATGACTTCAATCTGTAACACTTGACTTTATGCAACAAATCAAGACAAGATAACGGAATGATGCTTTTCCTGAGATAAATGGATGTTAGTTCAAGATGCTTTGGTAGAAATCAGTTTAATGAAGACCTGCTTAGGAATTTGTTTGTCTTTGCGCAATAAGCAACATTTCATTCAGATGATAAGAAAAATGTCTTGTTACCATCATCATCATCATCATTATTAGTAGAAGTGGTGGTTGTAGCATCATGAAAAGAGTGACTATAAAAACAAGTACTTCACGAACACAATCAACAAACAGGCAAAGATATGAGAAAGAAAAACCGAAGAAAGATCGATATGGCTGACGTAGCTTCCTCGAAAAGGTCGAGCCCCGTGAGGGAGGAAGAGATGGTACAGGAATAATTCATGTCAGAGCACATCTCCCACAAAACCAACTCGTTTTAAGTATATTGGACAAGTAACTCATCTTACTGCTCAGAAAAAAAGTAAAAAATCTGGTAAACTATACAATTAAAGCGGAAGTGGAAGATATTTTTACAGAAAATATACATAGCTATGACATAGAAGAACATTTACTCCTTTCATTCGTTTGCAAATCACCGGTTCTCTCTCTCTTGGTTCAACATGAAAAACAGCAAGTACAGGATTTTTGATACACATGACGTTTTAACAGAGTAAATAGAAGTTCTAGGAGTTTCTAAAAACATACATATTTTTCATTGGATAAGGACGGAAATCCTCAAGTTTTTTAGGAGGAAAATATCCTACCAGACCCTCAAATGTCCTACAGGAACAATTCTGCATTTGAAACTTGGTTAAGAGGAACTCCATCCTACAGTATTTTAACAAACGCCCACAAACCAACAACATTTTTGAATACAAACAAATTGTGTCAAACAATATTTCGGTATGAACTCTTCTCTGTTTTGGTATAAACGGCGTTCTATAACGTTCAACAAAGCTACAGATTTTGAATACAAACAAATTGTCATACAATACTTCAACGTGAACGGTATTGTTTCAGGACAAACGGAATTCGTTCACCTGAATGAACAGCCTTCAGACAAGAGGAAGCAATCAGCATGACGGCCACAAACAGAAAGACTGACTGACAACAAAAACCACTAGAAATATAGGTATGTCAGTCATGGTAGCTTCCAACAAAGGCAGTGTTGGCAGAGACAGTCCCATTAGAGGGGGAAGTGATCATCCACGGCAGATTTCGTCGCAGAATCTACCCACAACGAATTTCTGAATTTGCAAACACGAATGTAAAACTCCGCTCCTAGACTTCATTACACATCATCATCAAAAAGGGGATATTATTTATCCTTAGAGATTAAAAAGAATAAAAGAAAGGTTGCAGAACTGAATCTCTCGTGGCAGTCTCTCTCTCTCTCTCTCTCTCTCGGCCATCGATCAGGAAGTTGATAGGTGATTTGAATATCGAGTCCGTAAGACTGAGCGATGTTTACTGAGCCTCCTGTATCGGAGTGACTAAACTATCAAGGAAATGAAGACTGGAGGGAAATAAGATTTAAATGGATAGAACATTTGCTGAAAAGATGTTTTGGTCGAAGTTAGTGAGAGAATTAGGCCAAAATAACCTTCTGGTTTTCTATAGACGTGATAGAAAGGGTTTGTTTGTTTTGATGTCATGCTGGATTAGACCACCAATTACAGCTTTGAATCTGACTCTAGAGCTCACAATTTTCAAATATTAGTTTAATCCAGAAAGATATTTCACCGAATTGAATAGCATAAATCTATTGAGAGTTATAGAGTTCCCCTTTTCGGGAAAAATCATTAAAAATTACTAGTTAACAATGCAGTGTTAAAGGTGATATTTGAGAAGTAATAAAGCTCTCAGACGTCACATTTTCAGAATAATTTAACCAAAGGTTTACTATCATAATTATGTTTTTTAGAACAGTCCCCTGTACATGTGGCATATCATTTTAGATTTGGACAAATCCAGTGAAATGATTCATGTTGAATGCAACGATCACCATCGCCTCTCACTCTCAAAAAATGCACTGCCCATCCCCAGTATTCGAATCATTCTTTTGGTCACTCGTTTATTGAAAATAATTTTATATATATCAATAAAGTTCTATGTGACAAGTTCTATTGGCCTATATCATTGTGGTACGATGTTCTACTGTCCCTACTGTGGACAGGCAATGCTGAAATAACATTCTCTCTCTCTCTCTCTCTCTCTCTCCTCTCTCTCTCTCTCTCGTCTCTCTCTCTCTTCTCTCTCTGCTCTCTTCTCTGCTCTGCTATCGGGAATATGGAATGACTTCAAGTCGTTTTATCACATTCTTGGGGTATGTGTCTCTCAGAGAGAGAGAGAGAGAGAGAGATTAAAACAAAAGTTAAAGTGCAGACTCAATGACATACGGTTATAACCATGATCAAACTTTATTATAGTGTGAGTTATTATTATTTATTATTTATATGGTTAATAGTCTTTCCCTTTTTTTTCAGCAACCCAGCATTGTCTCGGTTTTGGTGAGTGTTCATACAATGTTATTTTTGGGTTTCTGGTAAAGCAAATTTTTTTTTAAAGGTAATTCATTTTTATTAGTTTGTTTCGTACGTAGTTTATTTTCAAGTTATTTTCCACTTTGTTTTGTCCTTTATTCTTTGACTTCTCACATTTATCTTAGTTTTTCCTTATGTTTGTCGTTTTCTTTGCTTTTTTTTGCCTATATGTGTAATAATATTGTAATGGTCATTTTTATCATTACAAATCTTTTGATATGTGAATGTATGAAGTGCAACACAAAACTATTTTTCATTATTGAACCAATTCATTTTTTCATGTTCATCTTCTTCTTTTGTCATTCAGTTTGTGCCAAAAATAGTTTCTTGAAACACATTTAATGTCTTCTACTTCATCAAGGTTTTTTATTTTTTTGGAGATTATGAATCAGTCATAAAAAATCAATTTAATCAGTTTTCAAGATTAGTTCCTTCAAGATTAGTTTTTTCTGTGGAAAGATTATGTGTAGGAAACCTCATGTTTTCATCATCAGTTTTTTTTTCATGGCATTATGACACATCCCAAAAATATATAATTTTTTTTCTCTGGCAAGATAATCCAGAATTTTTTTTGAAATTCGTTGAAAGTTGAAATCCATAACTCAATTATGAAAATTCTTCCTCCCTCCCTCCCTCAATGTGTCAAGAGAAGCAAAAGGGCTGCTTGTAATTTACAGTTCCTAATGTGATCTCTAGAAAAAACTTAGCATTTTCCTTTAATGCTAAAATGGTGTTTTTAAAGTATGATAGGTCTCTACTATACGTGGATTTGTGTAGAGTTGTTTTTTTTTTTTTAATGTAGACGACCCTAGTCGCTCGGTATTCAATTATATATATATATGCATTTTTTTTTTACATTTTAAATCACGAAGAAATAAAAAGCATGATGTTATACGAACAGTTTTTCTTCGTGGCTGTAAATTTTGTTTCCATATATATCTTATATATATATATATATGGTATATATATATATATTATATATATATAATATATATATATATATATATATATATATATACATATATATATATCAATTCAAGCTACAAATGTCCTTTAATATCATAACAAACGGCTACGTTCTGTCAAACGCTCGAATTGGCCAACATGGTAGACGGGGTTTCATATCGATTCCAATTACGAAAGCATCCAGATCGAGGGTGATTTGTAAGGTCAGAATCGATATGAACTTATAGCGTCTCGTTTGGCCGATTGGATAGCGTCACTGACTGTCCTGATTCGTCCCCGTCCACCTGGACGGTGGTTCGATCCCATGGGGGACGAAATTGTTATCAACTTAAAAATTCCCCTTCGGTACATATATGAAAATATATCATTTGGGAGGTAAAGTGAATTTAGATATTAAAGGACATTTGTAGCTTGAATTGATATATAAATGGATCACGGTTCGATGTGATAATTATTCATAACAAAAGGCTACGTTTCTGTCAAACGCTCGAATTGGCCAACATGGTAGACGGGGTTTCATATCGATTCTAATTACGAAAGCATCCAGATCGAGGGTGATTTGTAAGGTCAGAATCGATATGAACTTATAGCGTCTCTGTTGGCCGATTGGATAGCGTCACTGACTGTCCTGATTCCGTCCCCGTCCACCTGGACGGTGGTTCGATCCCATGGGGGACGAATTGTTATCAACTTAAAAATTCCCCTTCGGTACATATATGAAAATATATCATTTGGGAGGTAAAGTGAATTTAGATATTAAAGGACATTTGTAGCTTGAATTGATATATAAATGGATCACGGTTCAATGTGATAATTATTCATAACAAAAGGCTACGTTCTGTCAAACGCTCGAATTGGCCAACATGGTAGACGGGGTTTTCATATCGATTCTAATTACGAAAGCATCCAGATCGAGGGTGATTTGTAAGGTCAGAATCGATATGAACTTATAGCGTCTCTGTTGGCCGATTGGATAGCGTCACTGACTGTCCTGATTCCGTCCCCGTCCACCTGGACGGTGGTTCGATCCCATGGGGGACGAAATTGTTATCAACTTAAAAATTCCCCTTCGGTACATATATGAAAATATATCATTTGGGAGGTAAAGTGAATTTAGATATTAAAGGACATTTGTAGCTTGAATTGATATATAAATGGATCACGGTTCGATGTGATAATTATTCATAACAAAAGGCTACGTTCTGTCAAACGCTCGAATTGGCCAACATGGTAGACGGGGTTTCATATCGATTCTAATTACGAAAGCATCCAGATCGAGGGTGATTTGTAAGGTCAGAATCGATATGAACTATAGCGTCTCTGTTGGCCGATTGGATAGCGTCACTGACTGTCCCTGGATTCCGTCCCCGTCCACCGGACGGTGGTTCGATCCCATGGGGGACGAAAATTGTTATCAACTTAAAAATTCCCCTTCGGTACATATATGAAAATATATCATTTGGGAGGTAAGTGAATTTAGATATTAAAGGACATTTGTAGCTTTGAATTGATATATAAATGGATCACGGTTCGATTGTGATAATTATTCATAACAAAAGGCTACGTTCTGTCAAACGCTCGAATTGGCCAACATGGTAGACGGGTTTCATATCGATTCTAATTACGAAAAGCATCCAGATCGAGGTGATTTGTAAGGTCAGAATCGATATGAACTTATAGCTCTCTGTTGGCCGATTGGATAGCGTCTGACTGTCCTGATTCCGTCCCCCGTCCACCACCTGGACGGTGGTTCGATCCCATGGGGGGACGAAATTGTTATCAACTTAAAATTCCCTTCGGTACATATATGAAAATATATCATTTGGGAGGTAAAGTGAATTAAGATATTAAAGGGACATTTGTAGCTTGAATTGATATATAAATGGATCACGGTTCGATGTTGATAATTATTCATATATATATATATATTATATATATATATTATATATATATATATATATATATATATATATATATATATATATATATATATATATATATGTTTTGTATTTATTTATGTGCGTGTACACAACCAGTGCATGTTCTTTTGAAGTAGAATTTAGGGAAAGCCTCGAAAAGGCAAGCACAATAGTAGGTCTCTATTTAGTCAACGCCCAGCCGACCGACACACACACTTCCTTTGATCTCCTTTTGCCTTTTTTTTGTTTTGTTTTGGTTCAGGACATGTTTCATGAAGACTGGTAGTATAAGGATTGAATTTTATTTCCTTCTCTTCAAAGGGATTTGTTTACTGTTTACATTCCGTTGCAAACTGGATCCTTTGCCACTTATGTACTGGCATTTGTTATCTTCTCTTTTCCCAACTTTATTTTCTTTATTTACGGTTTTTTCAAACTTTTTTTTTTTCATTCCCTAGATTTGACAACTGGGTAGACACCATTTTTCTGTTTTGTAACTATAACTGATTCGTCTTTGAATCTATAAACCATAATAATGGGTTATATTGAGAATGAGCCCATATTATACAGCAATTATATATTTCGCAATTATAACCGAGTCCTTTATGAATTTATAAACCAAAAGAATGGGTTATATTAAAGAATAAGCAGATATAAATACTCAAATATATATAGCTGTAACTGAGTCCTTTTTAAATTGTAACTGATTCCTACCTAAATTTATAAACTAAAACAATGGGTTCTGTTGACAAGGGTCCCATGACTAGTTATCTTAAAACAATACTGAAAATTCACAATTATGTTTATGAATCATAACTGTAACTTGTAGCAATGGAACTAAAATACAGACTTTACTAACAAAGATAATTCTGTATTAACAGTCACTGTATAATCGTGCACCATAGATATGTTGAAAATTTCCCAATTTTTAATTGTATCTTAAACATACAAATATTAATGAGCACTACATTTTCCCTCTTTATTTCATTTTCGTAATTTTTAACTTTCCGTAGTTTTAAAATTTTTTAAATTAACTATTCATCTATTTTGTAGTTCATTTCTAACCAGCTAACCGCCTGAGAGAAGGGAAGGACTCCAAAAAATAAAACAAAGATGACGATGAACGTTCCTGTGATAAGGCAACGTTCATGAACAAATGCGAGACGTTTTTTCGTCTCAGGAGACTCAGATTCTGGCTCTCCCTGGGGTGGGCTGAGAACGTTTAATGAACGTTCTGCTGTTCTTCCTCGAAATGAGCTGCTTAAAGGAATGTTTTTGCCTCCTGCCTTCGGAGCAGATGCCGTTGCTCCTGGAATTCTGGAAGCTTTGTTTCCTTCCTGGAAGGCTTAATGGACTGTTGCTGTGAATTACAGTTGGATATTTAGTTCTTGCAGAGGACATTAGGGAGAAATACAGGTGGTTTATGCTGTAATTAGAGAACTGTCTTTCTTTTTATGTCAGTTAGTCTTAATTACATGTGTTTATTCAGTTCGGGTGAAATCATTTTAGGCAAATATTTAGTTCTGTATATTGTAGAAATTCATTATTGGAATATAGTGCATATATGGAGCAATTACAGAACTTTCTTCCTTTTCAACTTATTTAATTTTAATTTCACGTATATAATCAGTTCTTCTAAAGTTATCTTAATTAAATGTTATTCTGTAGTGTGTAGGAATTCATGTCTGGATAAAACAGCAAAAGGTAAATATTACATTTCTTTCATATTTAATTATCATTATTGGAAAGTAAATAAACTGGAAAAAACAGAAGTTTCGAGTGTCTTTTTTGTAAAAATCCATTTGTTAGAGAAAAATCTGCCTCGAATATTCGCCCCCCTCCCCACCCACCCACCAACCCCTCCCCCCGAAGGCTCCTCAGCCAACAGGTCTCTCCAGGCAGGATGTTTTGCTCTCGAGTTCTAGTGTCAAAATAAAAAGTTTTTTATTACCTTTTAACGAAAAAGCCTCTCACTTCCTCCTTGTCAGCTCTTGTGAAAGCTCACTTTCTAAAGTCTTTAGCAAAGAAAGAGCTTATGGGAAGAAAAAGTGTTGATGGACTGAAGCATTTATTCGGAGTTGCCGGAAATGACGTCACATTGCAAAATCTTGTAAAGAAAAGTGGACTCGACTCCGCTTCGTTCAACTGGAACTCTTCTGGCGTGTTCACATTTTAAGTTTGTTCTTCATTTTGTTCTTTCTTCTTAAATTCGAGAAGAAAAAACCTTTCCCCTGGGAAGCAAACTTTAACGAAAAATGGTAAAAGAATAGTTCAAAGCGAGATTAGTCGATATCGTGGCCTCTTATAGTGTGTGTGTGTATATGTGAAACTCAACAAAAACACTTGCCGTCATATCCACTTATTGACGTTCAAAAATTTCCCATTGAGAGAAATTTGTTGTAAGGTTACAGATAATATGTATATATGTAGTATAATACTCGAATGGGTTTTAAAAGGTAACAATATTATTTACCCTTTAAATCAAAAGTCTTAATTTATGTTTTCGTATCCACATCACAGCTCCAGAAAGCTCTTTGCTTGAATACACCAATATGAGCACTCCTTTTGTCTCTCTTATCTTAGTTCAAAGAAAGCCATTAATTTGCTGCTTTTTGTAGTGATCTCTTTAGAAAAGGGGGTTAACTATTTATAAAAATAATAGAACAATATTTTGAGATTACTCCGCTGTAATAGTGAAAAAATGATTCGCAAATCACAGCAACACAGGTAATATAGCAGACTATGTCTGATGTTTGTCTATATTATCCTGGTGACTTTGTAAGTAAACAGTTTCTCTAATCATAGAAAGTAGATTGAAATGAGGCTGTTGATTCTATTTTCTGTAAGAGATAGGAAGAAGCATTTTCTCCACAAAGGATCTGCACAATGGAATGGAACTGATCCTAGAAACACAGAATTTGATTGCCGAGAGATTTCTCTGGGAGTAACAAATTTTAGGCTTTTCAGAAGTTTGTTCATCGTTGAGTGTCTTATGCTCAGATGTACAAGAAACAAGAGAGAGAGAGAGAGAGAGAGAGAGAATAATATCCATGCAAACAGGACCTTGAAAAATGGTCTGTTCCCTCTCCAGCCGCGTCCTTGCTGTTCGATTTTAGAGGGATAAAATATTATTCATTTCACAGAAGTCATGATATTATAAAATGTCTAGGTATGTAAACTTACATGTGTTATAAATATGAATGTAAATGTATATGAATATGTGAAGAATGCAAAACCACGGAAAGGATAGTAAACAAAACACTGTTAAACAACAAAAATGTCTACTCATTCTGATCATTGAAATATGAAAAAGAAAAATATTTGCTAAAACATAGAAAGAATAATCTTCCGGAAAACTTACAAAAGAGAAAAAATGATATGACTGAAATAAAATGCAACACAATACGAATGATAGGAAGGGAGAATCATAACAAGAGAGAAAGAGAGAGAGAGATGAAAAAAAACTATTCATAAAGAATCCATGAAAGTTCCCAAGCCATATGAATGAATAGAAGTGAGGCCATAGCAGATTACGCGTTTTGTGGAAAATAAAAAAAAATATATATATTCTTTTATTTTGTTTTGGTGAATTGATATCAATATTTTTGTCGATGAAAATGGCGGATGCATTTCGTGCTGGAATATGGAAAGCATGAAATGTATGATAAGTTAGAGGGTGTGTGATGTAGAAGCTGGCTTCATTGTACTTACGGCTTGTTATATAATTTTCTTAATAGCTTCTCCCCCGTCATGATATGAGCGATCTTCCATTAGCTGTGAGTAAATAATCCATGTCCCTTGCATCAGAACCATTATGAAAAATAACCTAACATAAGATATGCTGAGTCATTACTCATTTTCCTTTTAATCTACATACAAGCAATTATTTGTAAAGGTGACAGAATGACCTCATCTCCCTGTAACTACTTTATGTTCTTAACGTCAGTCTGTTGAAAAACCCTTGAAGGCTGTCTATGGAATGTCACCTTCTCTCTCTCTCTCTCTCTCTCTCTCTCTCTCTCTCTCTCTCTCTCTGTCATGTATGAGCCACCAGAAATTACACTTCCATTGGTAAGCTTCTCAGTTGCAGGTGGAGGCTGCCTCCTTCCATGCTGATTAGAATTTGAATGATTGGAGGTCGTTTTTATCTCTTCGTATAATTATTGTTCTAATCGCATCTTTGTTCATTTTGGAATAATTGTTTTATATGTCACTGATGGTCTGCCTAAAGGCAGGTGAGTGGCGCAGTGTTTGCAAGGGGTTTGATGCCATAGTAATAATAATAATAATAATAATAATGTATAAGCAGGAAGCAAACCTTCTCGGATACATGTCTTATTACAAAGAATGACAGAGTCAACTGAATTGATCGGGTAGTTTATGGTTTACCGGGCCAGTTTCCCGGGCCGCACGCCACCCAAATCCATCCGCCACGGTAACTAGTCCCTACGACCCCGACCTCTCACGACCTAAACCCTCGAAACATGGCGCGAACATTCAAAAAAAGGCAACATGTCTCCTATAACACCCCGCCCAGCCCCCATTGCTTACGCTAATGATATTCCCGTTACGATACCTCTTTTTATTAACATAGGTGCCGCTGTATCTGTATTCCGTAATTATTTACCTATAGTTTTGCGAACCAATTTCCAATTTCCCGGGCCGCACGCCATCCAAACAAACATGGCGGCTCCTCCGCGCCGCGAATTTTCAAAACTGTATCCTCTAAAAACCTCACCAAGCCCCCATTGCCTTTGCTTCTGCGAATTCCGTTACGATACCGCACTTTATTCACATGGGTGACACTGTAGGCCTATTCCGTCATTATTTACCTACAGTTTTGGGAGCCAATTACCAATTTCCCGGGCCGCACAACACCCAAATCCAACCGCCGCCCTAAGTAGTCCGGCGGACCCAGCATGGCCTTTATCACCTGGGCCGACCCGCGAGTTTTCAAAGCAGTCAACATGGCGCAGCCCGTAGCATCACATCCGTCCCTCGCTGCTTTTTTGAGTGAAAGTCCGGTTACTTTTGGTGTGCTATATACGTTATGCCAAGATGTTGATGTACTACGTACATATCTTTACAAAAGCGGACTGTTGGGCGATTTCAGTGGAACGTGTGACAAGTGTAAAGTGGGAACCGTGAGCCTCGTTAAAGAGGAAGACAGTTTCATGTGGCGCTGCAGCTTCCGCACGTGTCGTAAAAGAACAACGATACGAAACGGCTCTTTCTTCTCCCGCTCACACCTGGATTTCGGCACAATCCTCCAATTAATCTATGGCTGGATCCACGAGCTACCAACTGCGAGGTTTCCCACCTATTAAATCATTCAAACCTTTTTGCTCTAATTTCAGTTTCAGCGCTGAATGACCTCGTAGGTCCCAACGCTTGGTCTAAATTCTAAATTCGAACACCATGGTGGACTGGTATAATTTCTGCCGGGAAGTCTGTATCGACATTTTGGTCCAGGACAATCGCAAAATCGGTGGACCCGGCCACATTGTTGAAATTGACGAGTCAAAGTTTGGCAAACGTAAATTCAACAAAGGTCGGCGTGTTGATGGTTGTTGGGTTTTAGGTGGAATAGACCACGAAACAAAGGACACGTTTTTCCAAATCGTTCAGGACCGATCGGCCGAAACCCTGCTTCCCATCCTCATTGAAAATATTCATCCAGATTCAATCATTATTTCAGACTGTTGGAAATCATACACTACACTAAGTCAGCACTTTAAAGAACACTTAAATATCAATCACTCTTTACACTTTGTCGATCCAACCGACAAAAACATACACACCAACACTATCGAATCTACATGGCGGGTTTTAAAAAGAAATGTTTTGCCGCGGAGTGGTACGGTGAGAACACTGTACCCTTCTTATTTCTCAATGTACTGCATTAAAAAACGTTACTTTAACAACACTGGTTGCCCGTTCAAAACATTCCTCGAACTCATTAAACGCACGTATCCATTAAAGAAAGCAGAGTCAACGCCAACGAAAATCCATCCTTTGTCCCACAGTACTCCTCAACCTCAACAAACCCGAGATTGCGGTGTTCAAACCCAAATGCCTATGCTAGACGTTCCGCCCCCAGTCAAAAGGCCCAGAATCGCCCAACCAGAATTTCTCTGACTGACATGGAAGTTTTTCAATTGTAAGGTAAGTGCAATAATGTATCTAGGGTAGTTTAATGGTAGTTTAAAATGGTGGATTGTCCGCGGTTAGACTGGCCAGCCATGGCCTTACTGGCAACACACATAGATCGATTGGTCGCGGATATGTAGTCGCTCGCAGGTGGTGGATTGTCCGCGGTTAGACTGGCCAGCCACGCGGTTAGGTTGGTCGGCCCACTGTAATCCCTGTGGTTAGCGCGCGCAGCGCAATATTACCGCTTGCCGGAACATGTCGAGCCTGCCAAGAATCTTTAAAAATGCGGATAAGGCGCGAAGCGCCGTTCCGCCACGGCCTTACTGACAACACACATAATCGTCTCCCGTTTGGAGAGTAAAATATGTAAGTACGTAGTCCTAATTTTGGGTAAGCAGTAGCATAGCCCACATCGCATTTGCAGAGTAAGGGGTCAACAATTTTAAAATACGTTGCAGGCCAATTGGGTCAGTAGTAGGCTAGCATTGTCCGCAGAGCAGTTGCAGAGTAAGGGTCAACATTTTAAAATACGTTTGCAGGCCCAACTTGGGTCAGTAGTAGGCTAGCATTGTCCGCAGAGCGGTTGCAGAGTAAGGGGTCAACCTACTGTTAAATTTTACGTTTTTTCCCTCCCACAACCACCGTCTGTGCGTCCCCCCACCCAAAAACACCCGGTTCCCAATACGGTCCCCCATTACCGTTTATATAAAGTTTTCGGTGGTCAACGACACTCGTATCTGCATTTCCCCCACCCAAAAACCCCGGATTCCCAATGGGGTCCCCCTTTACCGTTTCGCTTTAACTTTCGTTACTAGTTTCTTTATTATTGTTTTGGTATCGCCGCCATATTGGTTTTGGTGTTCTTCCGCCTATTTCGGTCAGCGGGCGGGAGGGCCCGGCAATGTGTAAGCTCTCCAATTGATCTTATAAAGAATTTTCCCTATTTTCTGATAATTTGTCTTTCATAATCTGTTAAGTAATTGGCCTTTATTCATGGTGTTATTGCATCAGGGTCTGGTGACATAATGTGCACGATTTCTAATATTAGAAAATTCTGGCTGCTTGATTCTTTGGCCAGTGCGAAAGCTAAAACCCAAATGGCTGCAATATCTGACCTGCAGTAACGATCCAACGTAAGAGCCCGGACATTCAGGGCATGTGAATTTATAAACCACATTGGATCGCATGAAGGACTGCAGGCGTTCTTTGAAATATAAAAAAATGATCCTATTGTACATGGGTTGTTAGAGACGAGTTTTACGTTAAGATTCCGATTCAAATTATACAAATCGTCTCTTTACAACACGGAGTTTTATAAGGAAGCACTCAGAACTCTACTGATGAAGGAAATTGACTGTTACAGCTGAAAACAATTCAAAAAAGAAACAGCTATTGTATAGCGACTAATCTCTTTTAGATCGCTTCTTGTACCAAAGAATGTTTTACAAATTTGTTAATGATTCTATTTCTATTAACAATTCGCCCAACGTAACAAATTATTATTATTATTATTATTATTATTATTATTATTATTATTTATTATTATTATTATTATTATTATTATTATTATAATTACCTAGTTTTCACTTTCTCCACATTCGAGCCTTAAGTTTTGTAGAACATATTTCTAAAATCTAAGGGCTTACTCATAGATCTAGGAAAAATGAAACTCTGAGAAGTGCAAATGATAACAAATAAATAATACATTTACTTTGCTAAAATAATTAAATAAATAAAGTAATAAATGAATTCCTTACTGAAAAATGAAAAATTAATGATGAAGTGAAATAACAAAGGTGGAATGATTTTGTCAAATAAGGATATTATGAAATACGAACTCCTGTGACTGATATTAGTGATCATTCAAAATAAAATCAGAAAATGTTGATTGTAAATTATAAGGATTATTAACTTCAAACATTTCCATTGTCTTTATCCTTATTTCTTGTCTTTTATCTTTTTTTTCAGCTAAGCATATCTTTATATTGTGTCTTCTTTTCACCCTTAATCCTTATAGTTTCCGTCAACATTCAACAGATTTCTTATTATTAATTCTCATCATTATATTACTCCTCCACAATTATTCATAAAATATGAGGCCACTTATGGTAAAAAAGAGCTTTAACGACGCCATAAATCTCTCTCTCTCTCTCTCTCTCTCTCTCTCTCTCTCTCTCTCTCTCTCTCTCTCTCTCTCTCTACGAATTCTACCTTTAGGAACATAGAAGGAAAATATTGTAGACAAACATGAAATCCAAATTTTGATGTAAATTGAGATTTGTTGTTGACACAAACTTGAGTGTAGGATTTTTGAAATTGTTGTGACATTTTCAACTTTATTTCTCAGTTGCTAACACGAACTCATAAGTGATCAACTCAGTTTTGTTCCGAATTCTGATAATCAGTTTATTTACTTATGGAGAGAGAGAGAGAGTGTCAAAATAAGTTGCAGTGTAGACACAGTGACCTACATTAATAACATTGATCAAAGTTTATTACAACATTCTATCAATAATACTCTTCCCTTTTTTCCAGAAGTTCTGCATCGTCTCGGTTTTGGTGAGTGTTAATGCATAATTCTTTTATTGGAAGATGTTCGTTTTTGTTATTAGTATTATTTTAAATTCTTTATTGTTAAGCGCCTTTTGTGGGGGTTGGGGGAGGTTCTGCCTCTTTCATCTATGAATCGCTATTTATTCTGTAATTTTAACTTCTCACAAAATCCTAAGTATTCTTAAATTTGTAGTTTTATTTATTTTTCGTCCTATGTGACTGGTTCTCTTATGCTATTATTATTATTATTAGTTATTATTATTATTATTATTATTATTATTATTATTATTATATTATTATTATTATATTGAGCTTATTTTCTTCTTTATTGGTTTAGTAATCATGACAAACACATCAATTTCTTTTGCAGAGTATTTATGAAGCGGGAAAAATATTGCTCTTGCAATATTGAGCCGTTCATTTTCCATCTTTTTTCACTCATCTTGATTAATAATTCACTCTTTAAACAATACTAAGCATTCATTTGCAATTTTTACAACTGGTTCTGAGGAGATAGGAAGGGTCAAAAGCGTTTATTCCAGAGTTTTGACATTTTTTTCGGTACTATGACTTCTATAAGACTTTTAGTCTTGCACTCCTGGCATAGGAATCCAGAAAACATGTTAAAAAATCATTCCAACTTCAGACATTCCAACCTCACAGGGCTTTGAAAATATCCACCAACACATTTAGGATTTTAGATACTTTTCTGCTTAATTTATCGATGTTTTTTGACGCGCAATTTGCATTTCATGTGGATCAGCTTTTGAAAATTCTTTGAAAATAATTGAATTAGAGATTTTAAGAATTTTAAAACTTTGAATCTGATGTAACTTTTTTTTTAATTTTCTCCTAGAAAAAGTAATTGATTCTATACGTCTTCAAGAGAGAGCGAGAGAGAGATTGAGAGGAGAGGATGAGAGCGAGGAGAGAGAGAGAGTTAGAGACGAGCAGAGGTTCAGCAGCATACTGATTCTCTCGGGTGGAAGATAGATGCTCAGCTTTGCATAAAAGTTCAGAATTTAACACTTTCCTCCAAAACTTCGTAATGGTCCTTTTTTCTGTCCCGGGAGGATTTGGGTCGGGGTTAAACGCTCGCCTTCTTGGAAATTAGGTCTTTATTGGCTGTGCATCCTCTTTGATGCGGTTGAATGATCTTTTCTGAGATAATGACGTGAAAGTTCATTTTCTGCAACATTTGCGAAATTCCTATTCAAACTCGGTCTAATGGTTCTTTTGCAAAGTCTTCTGCAAATTGCATATTTTTAGCAGTCTTACCATGCTGTGTATCTATTCTTGTGAAGGATATCGGCCATTCTTTACCAAACTTCCCTCTCGTTATGAAACCATCGTTTGTTGCAAGTTTAATTTTATCGTCCTTGTTGGGTATGATGAAGGCTCAAGCTCCAAGAGTTATCATAAAAGGATTCTGAAAAAGTATTCAGGCATTCAGGATTCACACTGGAATATTTATGGCTGTTTTGGGAATGGGAACAGTAGGAATCTAGTAGCTTTGACCCGAATGTATAACAATAACTCAGGAAGCAACGTGATTTATGAAACAAATAAAAGGAATATCTCAAACATACAACGCGTGAAAGACATCTCATGAACCAATCGCTTTCTTCAGTCGGTGCTATAAAGCATATGAGAGAGAGAGAGAGAGAGAGAGAGAGAGAGAGAGAGAGAGAGAGTCTTTCAGGCTCAAAAGGACAGAACCCTCACATGCCCTGGAAATTGCTTTGGCGAGGTCATTCAAATGACCCCGATGCAAATGGGGGAAACTCCATTGGCTCTTCATTCAGGAGGGGCAGTATAGATGGCCACAGGTGGCAGCCTCTAATTGGTCCATCTGATGAGGCGCCTTTGGAGGGAAGATGGATTTTGGGACTCGAGATGTGGACTTCCGTTCCGATTCAAAGGTTCTGTCTGTAGTGTTCGGATAATGACGAATTGTTTATTTCTACAATGTCCGGATAATGACGGCTTGAAGTTTCATATTGATAAGAATTAACTAAGACGTTTAGTTAAGAAGAGAAAAATTCGTTTCTCGAATAAATATTTATAAGTTAGCAGTCTTTCTTTCAATATTCATTTACTATGTTTCTGTTGTTCCTCTTACCATTCTGTCCCTCAGAAGGAAGATTTATTACCCAACAATTTTTATATAAATTTCTTTTAAGTTTCTTTCCAAAGAAAAACAAAAACAGATGAAGCAAACTTTCCCACCAAAGGAGGCATTCTATGTAGAAGCGCCTTTTGTCTTTCTTTGTCCATCATCGCTACAAACGAATTAAAAGGGACAAACAACAACATTAAAGAACAAAGGACATAGGGGTTCTTTGAGTCTCTGTTCTGATGCAGAGGAACTAACGAGATTTTTCTAATCCTCACACGTGAAGGTAAATTGCTCTTTGTCTTTGTTTCTTACTGCGTATTTTTACCCCCCCCCCCCCCTCTCTCTCTCTCTCTCTCTCTCTCTCTGTGTGTGTGTGTGTGTGTGTGTGTGTGTGTGTGTGTGTGTGTCGTGTGCGTGTGTGTGTGTCAAAGTATTTAAGCACGCTATCCTAGATATCACCACTAATTACTCGAAATAGAATAATATACTTCCACCTATGAAAATTTTTCCCATGAAATCTCCTACCCATCCCCCCACAACCCCCCACCCCCCAAAAAAAGGTCCATTATTCACAATGTACCACATAACTTCTCATTACTATTCAGATTCAAGTGGGTCTGCTCTTCATTAATCAAATCACGAACGAGTGTTTCAGTAATTTCAGTATGGAAACTCCGAGGGATGAAAATAAATAACTGCATTCGAGAGACTAATTATAATTTGTTAATATTTATCAGCAGTGCTACAGAATCACTTAAGTGGTCTCACTTGTGCTTTTGTGGATCTGTTCTTCGGTGGGGACTGGGTTCTTTGTCATGTTAGAATAGGAGTTCCATTCCTGGAGTTTTATCTTGGCCACAAATAAAATCTGGAATAGTCTGCCTAGTGTTATTGTGGAATCCTCTGATCACCAAATGTTTAAGAAATTAGTAAATGCGTTCCTGCTCTCTGATGCTGCAGCTGCTGACGTCTCCTGAATTTCTGTTGTATCGGCTTTATTTTCGATTCTTTCTCATTTATTGGTATTTTACCTTTTACTGTAACTTTCTCCCTCTGCAGGCTGATTTCCCTTTGGATCCTTCATTGCTTTATTATAGCATGTTGACTTTCCAGTTCACAAGGGTTTTCAGTTGGAGGTCTAAAGAAAGATCGAAAGAATATAACTTGTTCTATTATAAAACCAGAGTAGCCGGGTGTAGTTAACGAATCAGTTGATAGAATTCTGGACAGAGACTATACCAGTCTAATATTGTAATCTCCTGTTCGATTCGAAAGCCTCACACGGTGCTCAGATCCTTTGCCAAGTTCCTGCTATTTCGGTCTGACATACCTCTGCGAAACAGTTGATATCTTTGGCTTTGTAATTTTCAAGTTGATATTGATATATTTGTTTACGAAGGTTATGAGAATATGGTAATTATATTTTATTAATGCAAATGCTGTAAATCACAAGATATTTGTTGCCTGAGTGTTATTATTATTATTTTTTTTTGCTCTATCACAGTCCTCCAATTCGACTGGGTGGTATTTATAGTGTGGGGTTCCGGGTTGCATCCTGCCTCCTTAGGAGTCCATCACTTTTCTTACTATGTGCGCCGTTTCTAGGATCACACTCTTCTGCATGAGTCCTGGAGTTACTTCAGCGTCTAGTTTTTCCAGATTCCTTTTCAGGGATCTTGGGATCGTGCCTAGTGCTCCTATGATTATGGGTACAATTTCCACTGGCATACCAATAAAAGGAAAATCTCATGAACCAATCGCTTTCTTCAGTCGGTGCTATAAAGCATATGAGAGAGAAGAAGAAGAAAAAGAGAGAGAGAGAGAGAGAGAGAGAGAGAGAGAGAGAGAGAGAGAGAGAGAGAGAGAGAGAGAGAGAGAATCTTACAGACTCAAAAGAACAGAACCATCACAGTGACCTGGGCATTCTGATGACACTGAATGCGAATGGGAGGAACTCCATTGGCTATTCATTCAGGAGGGGCAGTATATATGGCCACAGGTGGCAGCCTCTGATTGGGCCATCTAATGGATTTTGGGACTCGAGATGTGGACATCGGTTACGATTCAAAGGTTCTGTCTGCAGTGTCCGGATAACAATAAATTGTGGTTTCAGAATAAGAGTTTCATGTCTTCAGTGTCCGGATAATGACGAAGTGAAGTTTCAGATTGATAAGAATTAACCAAGACGTTTTGTTAGGTAGAGAGAAATTCGTATCTGAAATATGCATTTTATAATTAGCAATCTTTTTTCATTATATATTTACTATGCTTCAGTTTCTCGTACCATTCTACCCCTCAGAAGGAAGATTTAATACCCATAGGAGGCATCAAGTTGTCTTTATTATGTAGAAACCTCTTTTGTGTCTCTTTGTCCATCATCGCTACAAAGGAACAGATAATAAACAATAGAGAACAAAGGATAAGAGTATTGTCCTTTGAGTCTCTGTTCTGGGTATGAGAGAAAATAGAGAGCGAGGAGAACTAAAGAGACTGCTGTAATCATCCAACGTAAAGGTAAATTGCCCTTTTGTCTGTTTCTTACTGTGTATTTTTATTTTTCCTCTCTCTCTCTCTCTCTCTCTCTCTCTCGTCTCTACTCTCTCTCTCTCTCTCGGCCACTTCTTCTCCCCATCCTCCCTCCCCTCCTCCTCCTCTCTCTCTTCTCTCTCTGTATGTCACAGTTCTCTAGATTTCACCAGTAATGGTTTAGAATGTAATATACATTCCAACCATGCAAAATTTTACCATGAAATACCCCTAACAAAAAAAAAAAAAAAAAGACTCATTATTCACAATGTACTTACATAACTTCTTATTAGTATTGAGATTAGAGTTGCAAGTACAGTTTAATATGATCTGCACTTCATTAATCGAATCGCGAACGAGTGAGTTTTATGTTAATGAAACATTAGAATTTATTCAGTTTTTGGAGACCAAATCTGATGAAGAATGAGTAACTTTGTTCTGGGAAACAAATTATAGTGTGGTGGTATTTTCACTAGAGCTTCAGAACCAAGAGTTGTCTCACTCGTGTTTTTTGTGGATCAGTCCGTTGGTAGGGACTGGATTCTTTGTCTTGTTGGAATGGGAGTTTTATTTCAGGAGTTTTATCTTTGCTATTGTGGAATCTTCTGATCTCCAAACTTTTCAGCGAGGAGATAATTCGTTTCTGCTCTGCTGCTGAGGTCTCCTGAATTTCAGGTGTATCGGTTTTATATTCAATTCCTTCCCATTAATTAATATTTTACCTTTTACTGTAACTTCTTTCTCTTTCTCCCTCTCTCTCTCGAGAGAGAGAAAGATTTCCCTTTGGAGGCCTTCATGGGTTTATTATAGTATGGTGCATGTACAGTTCACAAGGGTTTTCTGCTGGTGATCTAAAGAAAGATAAAACGAATATAACTCGTTCTATTCTATCATCAGAGTGGCCGGACGTAGTACACGAATCAGCTGATATGTAGTATTCCTGACAGAGACTATACTCGGGTTACAAGTCAAACCTATTTGGGAATATTGTAATCTCTTGTCCGATTCGAAAGCCTCACACGATGCTCAGATCCTTTGCCGAGTTCCTGTTATTTCGGTCTGACAGAACTCTGCGAAACAGCTCATAGCTTTGACTCTGTATTATTATTATTATTATTATTATTATTATTATTATTATTATTATTATTATTATTATTATTATTATTATTCCAAACACGTCGACCTCCCGTATGAAAAGACACAGAAAGTCTTTGAACTCTCTCTAAAATATTTCCTTTGGAATCTGTCAGCAAATGATCTACGCCATCGAAAGGAAACGAGATGCTGGTCTAGGATCTTTGAGATGACCTTACAGCTGGAGATATTGATGGTCAGCAGCATCAATATGCAAATACCGACGATGTTCAATATACCAGGAGGATTGTGAATGTGTGTACAATGTGGACCGAGGTTCTGATGTCTTCATCTTTTCGTGGAAGTGTCAAGACTTTATGTGGAATTAAAATGAAATGAATGAATGAACATATAGTAGATAAATTTGTGATTGAATGAATGAGCAAGCAATCAAACAAGCAAGCAAAGCAATCAAACAAGCAACAATCAAAGCAAGCAAACAAAGCAGCATAAGATGATCAAAGCAATCGAAACAAGGAAGCAAGCAAGCAAGCAAACATATAGAGCAAACAGCAAGCAAACAAGCAAGGCAAGCAAGCATAGTAATCAAAGCAAGCAAGCAAAGCGAACAAAGTGGGTACAGCAAGCAAAGAAACCAGCCAAAAAAAGCGAGTAAGCAAAGCAAGCAAAGCACGCAAGCAGGGCAAGCCACGAATCAAGCAAGCAAATAAAGAGAACAGATTAAGCAAACAAGAAAGCAAAGAAGACAAGCAAACAAAGCAAACAAGCAAATAACTCTATCAAGCAAGCACTCAAATCCATCAAGCAAGCAAAGCAAGCTAACACGTCAGCAAGTTATCAAGCAAGCAAGCACTCTAGCAAAGCAAGTAAGCAATCAAAGCAATCTCGCAAGGAAACGATCTAGCAATCACAGCAAACAAGCAAGCAAAGGAGCAAAGCAAGCAAGCAAACCTATCAAGCCAAGCAAGCAAATAACCATTCAAGGTGGATGATGAATAACAAAGGCAAAGGTTCGAGATGCAACCTCTCCTAGATTAAGTTTCAGCTGCAGGAAATTCATGAAGGTCTGTGTCCATGGATACGCAAATTGCACCGATTCCCTTCAGCAGAGCACAGGAAATAAAAACAAGGAATTTCGAGTTTGCAACGTTATTGATAACACGCGTTAAATGATGGTGCAGTTCTTTATTATTTAAAAAAAAAAAGACATTTGATTCGAGCATTCATTTGCATCTATCATACTGATTCACTATTTCAGATATTTCACTTGTGGCTCTGCAAAGATGACTTAAATTACTATGTTAATACAATTCTCCTTTTATTTCAATAGCTTACATTTTTATCTATTACTTTATTGATTACTTAATTGATTTTTTCCTTTTTTTAATAAGTGGCCTCTTCTTTCGGTATTTCCCTTTAATTTTTTGTTTCTTCTTTTAAATGAACATCATAATATTCTTTGGCCCCTTTGGTGGGCTTCTTCCATATGAATGGGTCTCAACTTCTGACTAATAATAATAATAATAATAATAATAATAATAATAATAATAATAATATAATAATAATAATACTAATAATAATAATAATATAATAAAGGATCTTTACCATAATTTCCTCAGTCCTACTCAGCTGTAAATGAGTACCTATCCTGATGGGGTAGGGTCCAGCTATGGGTTAAATAGCAAACTCAGCAATGATGAAAGAAATGAAGGAATAAACGACAACGACGTAAATGGAACCTCTGGCAACAGAGGAGCTTCGTCCGGCAACCAGGTATTCAACCCAATTGAAGGGGAAGACGGTCAGGTACTTGGAGGTCGTCATCCAGCAACTGATCACCACAACGACAATAATCAACAGCCTGAGATTGGAGCTACAGAGGCAAAAAGGAAGAAATGGCCAAGAAGAAAAAGAAAAATTAAGGCGAAAATATGGAGATGCTACATCAGAAGCAACCCCACGGAGAGAGGATATAGAAGAAGATTGGTCAACATCTAGAATGAGAGGAATAACACCCCCCATCAGAGCAGAGGCTGGCAGACCAAGTAAGGAACATAAAGAAAAAGGACTGGCTCTCCCCAACAGAAAGAGAAGAACTGGAAAGGGAAATGTCACACGACAACGAATTACACGAAGACGAACTGAGAGACGATGCCACAGAAGACGACAGGGAGGATGAGGTATCAAACAACGACACACGAAGAAAGCAGCGACGAAGTAACAGAGAGGACGGAATGGGTAGAAAAGATCAGACAATGGATGGAGCCAGATACAGAGAGAACAAAGATCCCCTCCAAGAAAGCCTACAACACCAAGAAATTAAGGGAGAAAACAAGTGAGGTCAATGAAATAATGGCATAATACAGACCACCAGTATCACAGAAACAAATAACTTGACATTGCAGGAGCAAGATTAGTAGCAGAACTGATGGGGATTCGAACACCAACACCACCGCCAGCACAACCAACCCAACAGAAACCAAAACAGCAACCTCTTGGAAAAGGCGCCTGGAAAAGCAAATCATGGTGATGAGATCTGACTTGAGTAACTGAAAGAGATGGCAGAAAAAGGCTAAGAAGCAAGAAAACAATGGGAGGAACTCAACGAGAAATACAAATTACAAGAGAGGGGACTAAACAGCACCATAGAAGATGTAAAAACAGAGGCTTAAGGGGGCCAAAGCACATAAGATCCAACGGTACATGAACAGGAATAAGGGATACCAACAGAACAAACTATTCGGAACCCACCAAAAAAGACTATACAGCCAACTAAGAGGGGAAGACAACCACCCAGAAATTCCTGAAGCCGAACCAAGTAAGAGACTCTGGGAAAACATATGGAGCAATCCGGTATCACACAACAAACATGCAACATGGCTCCAGGAAGTCAAGGAAGAAGAAACAGGGAGAATAAAACAAAGATTCACAGACATCACGACAGACACAGTCAGACACCAACTAAAGAAAATGCCAAACTGGAAAGCCCCAGGTCCCGATGAAGTCCATGGATACTGGCTCAAAAACTTCAAGGCCCTACACCCACGAATAGCAGAACAACTCCAGCATTGTATCTCAAATCACCAAGCACCCAAATGGATGACCACAGGAAGAACATCCTTAGTACAAAAAGACAAGAGTAAGGGAAATATAAGCCAGTAACTACAGGCCTATCCCACCTGCCCTACCAATAATGTTAGGAAGTTACTAACAGGTATCATCATTGTGGAAAGGCTGGTACAACTACCTAGGGGAGACAAACACCATCCCGCCCCCACCAACAGAAAGGCTGCAGAAGGAAGTGTAGGGGCACAAAAGACAGCCTCCTGATAGACAAAATGGTAATGAAGAACAGTAGGAGAAGGAAAACCAACCTAAGCATGGCATGGATAGACTATAAGAAAGCCTTCGACATGATACCACACACATGGCTAATAGAATGCCTGAAAATATATGGGGCAGAGGAAAATACCATCAGCTTCCTCAAAAATACAATGCGCAACTGGAATACAATACTTACAAGCTCTGGAATAAGACTAGCAGAGGTTAATATCAGGAGAGGGATCTTCCAGGGCGACTCACTGTCCCACTACTCTTCGTATTAGCCATGATTCCCATGACAAAAGTACTACAAGAAGATGGATGCCGGGTACCAACTCAAAAAAGAGGCAACAGAATCAACCATCTGATGTTCATGGACGACATCAAGCTGTATGGTAAGAGCATCAAGGAAATAGATACCCTAATCCAGACTGTAAGAATTGTATCTGGGGACATCAGGATGGAGTTTGGAATAGAAAAATGCGCCTTAGTCAACATACAAAAAGGCAAAGTAACGAGAACTGAAGGGATAAAGCTACCAGATGGGTGCCAAACATCAAACACATAGATGAGACAGGATACAAATACCTGGGAATAATGGAAGGAGGAGATATAAAACACCAAGAGATGAAGGACACATCAGCAGGAAAGAATATATGCAGAGACTCAGGCGATACTCAAGTCAAAACTCAAACGCCGAAATATGATAAAAGCCATAAACACATGGGCAGTGCCAGTTATCAGATACAGCGCAGGAATAGTGGAATGGACGAAGGCAGACTCCGCAGCATAGATCAGAAAACCAGGAAACATATGACAATACACACAGCACTACACCCAAGAGCAAATACGGACAGACTATACATAACACGAAAGGAAGGAGGGAGAGGACTACTAAGTATAGAGGACTGCGTTAACATCGAAAACAGAGCACTGGGGCAATATCTAAAAACCAGTGAAGACGAGTGGCTAAAGAGTGCATGGGAAGAAGGACTAATAAAAGTAGACGAAGACCCAGAAATATACAGAGACAGGAGAAAGACAGAAAGAACAGAGGACTGGCACAACAAACCAATGCACGGACAATACATGAGACAGACTAAAGAACTAGCCAGCGATGACAATTGGCAGTGGCTACAGAGGGGAGAGCTAAAGAAGGAAACTGAAGGAATGATAACAGCGGCACAAGATCAGGCCCTAAGAACCAGATATGTTCAAAGTACGATAGATGGAAATAACATCTCTCCCATATGTAGGAAGTGCAATACGAAAAATTAAACCATAAACCACATAGCAGTGAATGCCCGGCACTTGCACAGAACCAGTACAAAAAGAGGCATGATTCAGTGGCAAAAGCCCTCCACTGGAGCCTGTGCAAGAAACATCAGCTACCTCATCGCAGTAATAAGTGGTAACGAGCACCAACCTGAGGGAGTGATAGAAAACGATCAGGCAAAGATCCTCTGGGGACTATGGTATCAGAACGGATAGGGTGATACGTGCAAACAGACCAGGACGTGACGTTGATTGACAAAGTCAAGAAGAAAGTATCACTCATTGATGTCGCAATACCATGGGACACCAGAGTTGAAGAGAAAGAGAGGGAAAAAATGGATAAGTATCAAGATCTGAAAATAGAAATAAGAAGGATATGGGATATGCCAGTGGAAATCGTACCCATAATCATAGGAGCACTAGGCGCGATCCCAATATCCCTGAAAAGGAATCTAGAAAAACTAGAGGCTGAAGTAGCTCCAGGACTCATGCAGAAGAGTGTTGATCCTAGAAACGGCACACATAGAAGAAGAGTGATGGACTCCTAAGGGGGCAGGATGCAACCCGGAACCCCACACTATAAATACCACCCAGTCGAATTGGAGGACTGTGATAGAGCAACAACAAAAAAAAAAAAAAAAAAAAAAAAAAAAAAAAAAAAAAAAAATAATAATAATAATAATAGATGGAAATAACACCTCGCCCATATGTAGGAAGTGCAATACGAAAAATGAGACCATAAACCACATAGCAAGCGAATGCCCGGCACTTGCACAGAACCAGTACAAAAAGAGGCATGATTCAGTGGCAAAAGCCCTCCACTGGAGCCTCTGCAAGAAACACCAGCTGCAGTAAGTAGTAAGTGGTACGAGCACCAACCTGGGGTGATAGAAAACAATCAGGCAAAGATCCACTGGGACTATGGTATCAGAACAGATAGGGTGATACGTGCAAATAGACCAGAAGTGATGTTGATTGACAAAATCAAGAAGAAAGTATGACTCATTTATATCGCAATACCATGGGACATCAGAGTTGAAGAGAAAGAAAGCGAAAAAATGGATAAGTATTAAGACCTGAAAATAGAAATAAGAAGGGTATGGGATATGCCAGTAGAAGAAACACTAGGCACGATCCTAAGATCCCTGAGAAAGCTTTCAGAATTCCACGTTCCATCTTTCAGGAATTCCATTCTCCCTTCAGTTGCATTTCTCACTCAGAGAAACGAAACATAAAATCTCTTCCTGATGGAGAACAGGGGACCATCCACCTCCTGCTTTTACATTCGACAACAACAAATATTTGACAGGAAACTCAATTGGAAAGGAGTTTTGCTCAGATCATATACCAGTACTTGAACACCGAAACTGTAACCTAGATTAGCAATGAACATATTTCCATAAAAATTGATACAAAAATAACTTGAAATTGTTTTGTGTGTGAATAATCACGTGTCCTAACTACGCCCAATTTACCTGCGACTCGAGAGATAAACAATTCATTAAAAACCAACAAAGATGGTTGGGGGTGGGAGGTAGGTGGGGTGGGGGGTGGGGGTGGGGGGGGGTGGATGGGGAAGGCGAACCCTCCTTTCTTCATCTTAGACGAATTCACATCTTGTTCCTCCAAAGCCTGATATTGTTGCTGAGGAAAATTAATATTAAAAAAAAGAATGTATATAATCCTGTAATTTAATATATTATATAATATATATATATTATATATATATATATATACATATATATATATATATATAAATTGTTTGTAAAAGAAAAAAAAAAGACATTCGAACACCTGAACTGAGGAGAAGCACCGTTCAGGGGATCGAAAGTCTGGTTTTATCTCTTGCAATTAAGGCGCTTATTGATATCATTGAGGATTCTTTTAATATGGAGCAATTTAATTCCGACATTGTGAAGTTCTTAGCAGGACGAGAATCATTGTCATCTGGGCAAATCCGAAACCGATATCATTCAAGTGATCATATCAGGCGCAATCTAGAGCAGCCATAATATCTGGACTTAATAATTCCACTAAAAGCAGATTCTACTAATTGCCTCATCAGGCGAGGCACCTTTGTAGTCATTCCTGATTTTGGAATGGAGGAATGGGAGGGCTGTTTATGATACTGTGATTATGCTTGTCAATTTGCGGCTGAGTCTCCATCGGCTTTGTATTTCTGATCCAACCGAAAACCTTCTTCAAATTCCTCACACTGACGTTTTGATAAGAAGTCTTCGTCTCTCAGGGGGACAAGTTTGAAATGGACTACTGCCAAAATTCGAAATCACTTCCAAATATCAGTTAAGTCCAGACGAAGATGCTGACTTTTGATATTTATGGAAATATGGATAAATTGATGAACGTTTTTAGATAATATGGATGTATTCAGGAATGCTTATCGGATCATATGAATGAAATCAGGAGCTGTTCTCGGAAAACATGAATGAATTCAGAAGTAGCTTTACAGATGCCTATTCCTCTCAACGGCTTGTCACTTCATAATCAAGTCAGTTTCTTCACAATAATCAATTATTTCCTAAAAGGAATTATCTCACTAAAGGAACAAGCATTCCAAGACGACTGTTGGAATTAACTTTGAAAAATATTCCGAGAAATTTCCTCATAAAAGCATTCATGTTCTCTTATTGCAATGTTATCTCCAACTCAATTCAACTTTATCCATTATATAAATCCAGAGTAAAAAAAATAACAAAAGAAAAAAGACAAATAGCAGTTTTATGTTGGTGTGATATGTTTAAGAGGTCACTTAAGACACCGACGCTCTCGCACGTCCGAGGACCACAAGAGGAAAGTTTTCCTAAATAAACTTTTGTGGCGGAGTTTTTGTCAGGAAGAATTTGCAGACCTCCGCTACTTGGGCCAAGGAACCCCCGTAGGGGAGTAGTGCCATCGGTGCACAACGTAGGCATTACATGAAGGTCTTTGCAACGTCCCTTCGGCCCCTACCTGCAACCTCTTCCATTCATTTTACTGTACCTCCGTTCTTCTCTTCTTTCCATCTTACTTTCAACCCTCTCTTGACAATTGATTCATGGTGCATTTGCTTAGTGGTTTTCCTCCTGTTACGCCTTTCACACCTTTTGAGTGTCAATTTCTGTTTCAGCGCTAAATGAAATCACAGGTCCCAGCGCCTGGCCTTTGGCCTAGATTCCATATTCTATTCCACGCCAGGCAACAGCAGCAGTAGAAAATGGAAAATGGAAAGAGCAACAGACATAAAATAAATCTCAGACTCACGTGGATTCTCCTTCCGGAAAAATGACCAGTTCATTATTAAATGTCGTTTCTGAAATGTAACCTTCCACTATAGCATGAAAAAGTGGCTTTGTCGAAATAAAGATTCTAGTTCTGCGTCGTCACATTGGACGGAACGTTAACACCGTTTTTTTTTTTTCTTTATTATTATTTTGAAACGAACTGATTTTTCTGGAATGAATATGATGATATGTTGGTAATTGTTACAATCATTCTCACCAAGCGAAAATGCAATGCATTACTACCCTAATTCAATTATCCTTTTATCTTAATCAAATAATTTACTTACGTTTTTATCTTTTTATTACTTTTATTCATTTTCCTTTTTTTATTGAGTGATCTCTTTTTGTATTTCCTTTTATCTCCTGTTACGTCTTTCTAATGAACGAAATACTCTTTGGGAGCCTCAATTTCAAGCCAGTGGCCCCTTTGGTGGGTTTGTTCCATATGAATAGGGTTCTTCATCTTGTAAATAATAATAATAATAATAATAATAATAATAATAATAATAATAATAATTAATAATAATAATAATAATAATAATAAGCTCAAGAAGAAAACTGAAGGAATGATAACAGCGGCGCAAGATCAGGGAACAGATAGGGTGATACGTTGCAAACATTTTCATTTTCGGCACAGTATGGATAGCAGTGGGCATTTCCATTTTCTTGTCTAAGAACTTGTTTAAGGCTCTGAAGAACACCCTTTGAGGAAAACAGTTATTACTAAAGTAGTTCGCCAAAGTTACGACCTCTTCGTGGAAGGCCATCCAACTGGACGAGTGTGTAACTTTGGCGTAACTTTGGCGAACTACTTTAGTAATAACTGTTTTCCTCAAAGGGTGTTCTTCAGAGCCTTAAACAAGTTCTAAGACAAGAAAATGGAAATGCCCACTGCTATCCATACTGTGCCGAAAATGAAAATGTTTGCAACGTTCCCTTACTTATATGATGATTTTTTTAGGAAAAAGTGTCTAATTTAATTCAGAGAGAATTGCCTGCCTTAAACTCTAAAATTGATTCCCAAAAATCCTTGCACCATCGGGTCCTTTTTCAAACTCAAGGACAAAGTTAGTCCGTTGTTTACGTCCAGCGTTGTTTATAAGCATACTTGCCCCAGGTGTAACCAGGGGACTTACGTTGGATGTACCAAACGACTGCTAAGGGTACGCATAGACGCCCATAGAGGAATTAGTTTTAGAACTGGAAGCAGACTGTCCAACCCAGAACAATAACCAATATAAGGGAAATCATTCCAAATTATGCAAAACATACATAGATAACAAGGATTTTCAGATAATAGGACAAACGCAGAAAAACAATGACCTAACAACCCTAGAGTCCATAATGAAAAAATTAACTGTCCCATCATTAAACACCCAAACCTCATCTACACAATTGTTCATTGCTTAATGGCCCTATTTGTCTTGTCGTTGCCTTACTGTAAGTGTGTGCTTGTTTATTATTATTGTAACTTTGTTCAACAGTTTCCTTTCAACTCCCGTCTGGGTAGGTCATTTTCGTGCCAATGGTGTTGTGTTTTTTTTGTCTTTTTTGTTTTTATATATGTATATTTTTAAATGAGTTAACATTTTAAATAAGTGATTTTAGTTATATTTTTATATTTTATTATAAGTGTTTTTATAATTAATTATTAAGAATCAACTCGCTGTATTTCAGCCTTGAAGATGCAACAATGTAGTTGTGAAACGTCGACATCAGCAATAAACCTTCAATTATATCGAATGCCTTTCCCTGGAAGCCTACAAGTATGATTCAGAAAGCTGCAGCTCCAATTTTTAATATATATATATATAGTATATAGATATATATATATATATATATATATATATATATATATCTATATCTATATAGATATCTATATATATATATAGATATATATATATATATATTATATATATATATATATATATATATATATATATATATATATATCTATATATATATAGATATATATATATATATATATATATATATATATATATATATATATATATATATATATGATATATATATATATATATATATATATATATATATATATATATATATATCTATATATATATAGATATATCTATCTATATATATATATATATATATATATATATATATATATAGATATATATATATATATATATATATATAATAGATATAGTATATATATATATATAGTATATATATATATATATATATATATAATATATATATAGATATATATATCATATATATAGATATATATATATATATATCTATATATATATATATCATATATATATATATATATATATATATATATATATATATATATATATATATGATAGATATAGTATATATATATATATATATATATATATATCTATCGTATATATATATATATAGATATATATATAGCTATATATATATATATATATATATATATATATATATATATATATCTATATATATCTATATATATATATAGATATATCTAATATATATATATATATACTATATATATATATATATATATATATATATATATATATATATATATATATATATATATATATATATATATAGATATATCTATATAGAGATAGATATAGATATATATCATATCTATATATATATATATATATATATATATATATATATATATATATATCTATATATATATATATATATATATATATATATATATATATATATATAGACTAAACCAAGTACTTCTTAGCCGTACTCCCATGTTTTCAAAGATTAAACGTTCATGAATATGGAAGCACATGATTATGCCTGCAGAACCCTCTGTGGGAGCCAGAGTTAAGAGACAGCGTCCGGGTGTTTTAGAAGCCTCCTCTTAACCTCCTGAGAGCTACTCGCTTCATTTTGCTAAAAAAAAAAAAAATATGCGTTGGAGATAATTTACATAAACATCTTTTAAGTTTATGGTCCTCGAGATTTTAAAAGATTTTCCGTTTTTTTTTTTTTTTTTTGTTTGCTAATAATATATTGAGAGTATTTTTAAACAGTTACGTAACCTTTTTTGGATTACTAAGGCTGGTTAAAAATGCGAATTATTTGGAGAATATTTCTAAACAATTAAGTAACTTTTTCTTGAAAAATAATAAGGCAGAATGAAAATCCAAATCTATATTATTCATACTTTTCAATCTGAATGAAAATCCTTCATTCTTTTTAATATCATTCATTATATTTCAGATTGAAAATCACGATAACAAAAATACACTGAAATACCTTCGGTTGAATTTCTGAAATTCCTTCAGTTGCATGGATTCCTCAGTAGGGAGACTGTCACCCTTTTTTTTTTTATCAAATAAACCTCAAATAATGGCCAGAATATAATACCATTCAATCAGTATGACTGCCAGAGACTGAATCGTTCCACTACCAGTCATATTCATGAAACAGACAGGATTCAGCCATATTCTGTGAGATATTTTTGGTGTAATGCTCTAATTAAATGCGGTGTTACTGCCAGTGGAGCAGTTATTCTCCATAACGCTGTTTTATTGTAAGTGGAAAAGGATTCAGTATCTCGTCCCATTTGCAATGTGCTGCATTACGTAAAGTATTTGAATTAATTTTTCTATGCAATTTAAAGCAACTTATTTTTTTTAGGAAGGCTTATTCCCTGACGTGTATATTAGCTTAGAGCTTCTAAATGCAAATGAAGTCAAATTCAGTGCGATCTTACTTTTTGAATTTGAATTCATTTGAATTTAGAAGCTCTAAAACAAAATACACATTATGGCACAAACCTTCCTAAATAAAACCATTGCTTTAAATTACATAAAAAATGCATTTATATACGTGTCGTAATGCAGCCCATTGCAAATGTGACAGGAGATACTGAATCCTTTTTCTCTTGGAATAAAACAGATTTATGGATAATTACTGTTCCAGTGACGATAATATTCCATTTAATTAAAGCATTACGCCAAAAAAATCGCACATAATATGGTTTAATCTTTTCTGTTTCATGAATATAACCGGTAATGCGACGACTCAAACTCTGGTAGCCATGCTGGTATAATGGTATTATCTTCTGGCCATTATTTGAGTTTAATTTTATGAAAAAAGGTGATATTTCTCACACAGCTGGAGTGTAGAACAGCCTCCATACTGAGGATGTCGAGCAATTGAATTTCAAGTCAGTGGCCCCTTTGGTGGGTTTGTTCTGTATGAATAGCGTTCTGTATCTTCTTAACAACAACAACAACAACAACAACAACAACAACTATAATAATAATAATAATAATAATAATAATAACTAATAATAATAATAATAATAATAATAATAATAATAATAATAATGAAATTATTATTATTATTATTTTTTATTATTATTATTATATTATTATTCTTTTTTCTTTTTTTTCTTTTTTTTGCTCTATCACAGTCCTCCAATTCGACTGGGTGGTATTTATAGTGTGGGGTTCCGGGTTGCATCCCTGCCTCCTTAGGAGTCCATCACTCTCCTTACTATGTGTGCCGTTTCTAGTATCACACTCTTCTGCATGAGTCCTGGAGCTACTTCAGCCTCTGTTTTTTTCTAGATTCCTTTTAAGGGATCTTGGGATCGTGCCTAGTGCTCCTATGATTATGGGTACGATTTCCACTGGCATATCCCATATCCTTCTTATTTCTATTTTCAGATCTCGATACTTATCCATTTTTTTCCCTCTCTTTCTCTTCTAACTATGGTGTCCCATGGTATTGCGACATCAATGAGTGATACTTTCTTCTTGACTTTGTCAATCAACGTCACGTCTGGTCTGTTTGCACGTATCACCCTATCCGTTCTGATACCATAGTCCCAGAGGATCTTTGCCTGATCGTTTTCTATCACTCCCTCAGGTTGGTGCTCGTACCACTTATTACTGCAAGGTAGCTGATGTTTCTTGCACAGGCTCCAGTGGAGGGCTTTTGCCACTGAATCATGCCTCTTTTTGTACTGGTTCTGTGCAAGTGCCGGGCATTCGCTTGCTATGTGGTTTATGGTTTCATTTTCGTATTGCACTTCCTACATATGGGAGAGATGTTATTTCCGTCTATCGTTCTTTGAACATATCTGGTTCTTAGGGCCTGATCTTGTGCCGCTGTTATCATTCCTTCAGTTTCCTTCTTTAGCTCTCCCCTCTGTAGCCATTGCCAATTGTCATCGCTGGCTAGTTCTTTAGTCTGTCTCATGTATTGTCCGTGCATTGGTTTATTGTGCCAGTCCTCTGTTCTGTCTGTCATTCTCCTTTCTCTGTATATTTCTGGGTCTTCGTCTACTTTTATTAGTCCTTCTTCCCATGCACTCTTTAGCCACTCGTCTTCACTGGTTTTCAGATATTGCCCCAGTGCTCTGTTTTCGATGTTGACGCAGTCCTCTATACTTAGTAGTCCTCTCCCTCCTTCCTTTCGTGTTATGTATAGTCTGTCCGTATTTGCTCTTGGGTGTAGTGCTTTGTGTATTGTCATATGTTTCCTGGTTTTCTGATCTATGCTGCGGAGTTCTGCCTTCGTCCATTCCACTATTCCTGCGCTGTATCTGATTACTGGCACTGCCCATGTGTTTATGGCTTTTATCATATTTCCGGCGTTGAGTTTTGACTTGAGTATCGCCTTGATTCTCTGCATATATTCTTTCCTGATCGTGTCCTTCATCTCTTAGTGTTTTATATCCCCTCCTTCCATTATTCCCAGGTATTTGTATCCTGTCTCATCTATGTGTTTGATGTTGCTCCCATCTGGTAGCTTTATCCCTTCAGTTCTCGTTACTTTGCCCTTTTGTATGTTGACTAAGGCGCATTTTTCTATTCCAAACTCCATCCTGATGTCCCCAGATACAATCCTTACAGTCTGGATTAGGGTATCTATTTCCTTGATGCTCTTACCATCTGATGTTCATGGACGACATCAAGCTGTATAGCTTGATGTCGTCCATGAACATCAGATGGTTGATTCTGTTTCCTCGTTTCTTGAGTTGGTACCCGGCATCCATCTTCTGTAGTACTTTTGTCATGGGAATCATGGCTACTACGAAGAGTAGTGGGGACAGTGAGTCGCCCTGGAAGATCCCTCTCCTGATATTAACCTCTGCTAGTCTTATTCCAGAGCTTGTAAGTATTGTATTCAGTTGCGCATTGTATTTTTGAGGAAGCTGATGGTGTTTCCTCTGCCCCATATATTTTCAGGCATTCTATTAGCCATGTGTGTGGTATCATGTCGAAGGCTTTCTTATAGTCTATCCATGCCATGCTTAGGTTGGTTTTCCTTCTCCTACTGTTCTTCATTACCATTTTGTCTATCAGGAGCTGGTCTTTTGTGCCCCTACACTTCCTTCTGCAGCCTTTCTGTTGTCTCCTCTAGGTAATTGTATAGCCTTTCGCTGATGATACCTGTTAGTAACTTCCACATTATTGGTAGGCAGGTGATAGGCCTGTAGTTACTGGCTATATTTCCCTTACTCTTGTCTTTTGTACTAAGGATGTTCTTCCTGTGGTCATCCATTTGGGTGCATGGTGATTTGAGATGCAATGCTGGAGTTGTTCTGCTATTCGTGGGTGTAGGGACTTGAAGTTTTGAGCCAGTATCCATGGACTTCATCGGGACCTGGGGCTTTCCAGTTTGGCATTTTCTTTTGTTGGTGTCTGACTGTGTCTGTCGTGATCTCTGTGAATCTTTGTTTTATTCTCCCTGTTTCTTCTTCCTTGACTTCCTGGAGCCATGTTGCATGTTTGTTGTGTGATACCGGATTGCTCCATATGTTTTCCCAGAGTATCTTACTTGGTTCGGCTTCAGGAATTTCTGGGTGGTTGTCTTCCCCTCTTAGTTGGCTGTATAGTCTTTTCTGGTTGTGTCGCGAATAGTTTGTTCTGTTGGTATCCCTTATTCCTGTTCGTGTACCGTTGGATCTTATGTGCTTTGGCCTTAAGCCCCTGTTTTACATCTTCTATCGTGTTGTTTAGTCCCCTCTCGTGTACTTTGTATTTCTCGTTGAGTTCCTCCCTTGTTTTCTTGCTTCTTAGCCTTTTTTCTGCCATCTCTTTCAGTTTACTCAAGTCAGATCTCATCACCATGATTTGCTTTTCCAGGCGCCTTTTCCAAGGAGGTTGCTTTTTGGTTTCTGTGGGTTGGTTGTGCTGGTGGTGTTGGTGTTTCAATCCCCCATCAGTTCTGCTACTAATCTTGCTCCTGCATATGTCAAGTTATTTGTTTCTGTGATACTGGTGGTGTGTATTATGCCCATTATTTCATTGACCTCACATGTTTTCTCCCTTAATTTCTTGGTGTTGTAGGCTTTCATGGAGGGGATCTTTGTTCTCTCTGTATCTGGCTCCATCCATTGTCTAATCTTTTCTACCCATTCCGTCCTCTCTGTTACTTCGTCGGTGTTTCTTCGTGTGTCGTTGTTTGATACCTCATCCTCCCTGTCGTCTTCTGTGGCATCGTCTCTCAGTTCGTCTTCGTATAATTCGTTGTCGTGTGACATTTCCCTTTCCAGTTCTTCTCTTTCTGTTGGGGAGAGCCAGTTCTTTTTCTTTATGTTCCTTACTTGGTCTGCCAGCCTCTGCTCTGTTTGGGGGGTGTTATTCCTCTCATTCCACATGTTGACCAATCTTCTTCTATATCCTCTCTCCGTCGGGTTGCTTCTGATGTAGCATCTCCATATTTCCTTATTTTCTTCTCTTGTCCATTTCTTCCTTTTTTCTTCAGTAGCTCCAATCTTAGGCTGTTGATTACTGTCGTTGTGGTGATCAGTTGCTGGATGACGTACCTGACCGTCTTCCCCTTCAATTGGGTTGAATACCTGGTTGCCGGACGAAGCTCCTCTGTTGCCAGAGGTTCCATTTACGTCGTTGTCGTTTATTCCTTCATTTATTTCCCACATTGCTGAGTTTTTTGCTATTTAACCCATAGCTGGACCCTACCCCATCAGGATAGGTACTCATTTACAGCTGAGTAGACTGAGGAAAATTATGGTAAAGATCCTTTCCCAAGGAATCAACCCCGAGAGCGGTCACCCATCCAACGACTGACCAGCCCCAATGTTGCTTAACTTGACTTAAGTCCGTTGTCGAACTAACTCACTCCTCCACGGCGCCACATATTATTATTATTATTATTATTATTATTATTATTATTATTATTATTATTATTATTATTATTATTATTATTATTATTTCAGAAGATGAAGAACCCTATTCATATGGAACAAACCGCCAAAGGGGCCACTGATTGAAATTGAAAAAACTTCCAAAAAATATTAAGGTGTTCATTCGAAAGAAGAAACAGAAGGTAAAGGGAAATACGTAAATGGGAGATCAGTTGTTCAAAGAGTGGATAAATTAACAAATAAATAAATTAATAAATAAAAATCTAAGTAAATTATTGAAATACAGGGAGAACTGTATCAGGGGAGTAACAGAGAGAGAAGAGTAAGAGGAATAATTGTGTTTGGCTCCAGTAACCGAGAGAGATGGAGCAATAAGCTACAGCTCCAATCCAGGGTTCCCACTAATTTTGGAGCATGGAGCTTGCCTCGCAATTCCATGAGGTCCGCCGATGGATTTGGGCCGAATTTAGGTTTAAACAGAGATTTGGGATCGAATTTTGAGTCCCGAAAACTAATCTGGACTGAGGGAAAGTAGATTACGTTTGTTCTTTGAAGTTTGAGATATAAACGATGTGAAATTGTTATGATTTGGGATAAAAATTCAGATGAACAAATCTGTGAAGTAAAAATATCAATTATTTGACGGAAATTGTGAAAACAGATATATATAATATATACAGTATATATATACATGTATACACACACACACACACACACACACACATATATATAATATATATTATATATATATATATATATATATATATATATATATCTAGATATATATATATATATATTATATGTATATATATATATATATATATATATATATATATATATATATATATATATATATATAGATATATATATATATATATATATATATATATATATATATATATATATATATATATATATATATATGTACATATGTGTCTGTGTGTGCGTGTATGTATAAATGTGGCATCCTCTCAGAAACTACATGTGCGCCAAAAGAATCGTAACCCTTTTAAGGAGCCCAACCATATTCCTATCATTTCCGAAGACCATGTAGCATCCTCCATGTCCATGTGAGGTCTTTCAAGTGCTCCAATCTTTTGACATTATTGCAAAAAGAAGACGAGATGGCCCCGTCAAAATAAATGATGAAAAATGTCTGGATTTAAAGAGAAGGAATATTGTCAGGTTCATATCATCTAGTTCTGGGCAGAGAGAGAGAGGAGAGAGAGAGAGAGAGAGAGAGAGAGAGAGAGGAGAGAGAGAGAAACACCAGTAAAAAGGAGAGAGAGAGAAAGAGGACTGTCTGTCTCGCTTCAATGATTGATGACGAAGATGCAGCCTCCGACAAGTTGTCCAGTTTTTTATTATAGAGTTTCTTTGACATTTCGTAATGTTTAGACGCATTCTCTTTCTTTCCTTGTAGGGAACATGAAAGATGTATACAAAAGAATATGTTTGCTTTGTTACACTCATTTGGTATGTACAGAAATACACATACACGCACGCACGCTATATATATATATATATATATATATATATATATATATATATATATATATATATATATATATAATATATATATATATATATATATATATACATAGTGTGTGTGTGTGTGTGTGTGTGTATTAGATGTATGTTTGAAACCCTACTCTCTCTCCCTTCACATAGCCAATCCATCCACCAAGTTAGCCACATCTTTACATCCAGTCAATCAATCAATCAGTATAAATTGAACTGAATCCCGAAAGACAATTAATAATTATTTATCCGAAATCGAAGTAAAATCAAATCTATTGAAACGTAAATTGAAAAGACAATAGATCCAAGTGAAAAATTATGCTGCCTCTTTTGAATTCGAATTTGAATTTTATTTTATTTTCTATTACTCGTGGAAGAGTTATTTTGCCACAAAGGCAATACTGTGATATGAATTGCAGAGAAGTGACAATAGATTGTTTTTAACGATACAGAAACCTATTTTGGAGTTCGTAATAAATTTACAAAAAGAAACAATTCTCTGTTTAGAGAACAGCTCGATCTTCACATTTATTTATAGCGAAGCATCATTTATTATTAAAACAACTTTTATATGTAAATATAGAAATATATGAATGTGGAATTTCGAGGCTGAATGTTGTGTTCACCTGATATATAATATATCTGCTTTCAGTGTCATTCTGAAGGATGAGAAAATGCTTCAACCTTTGAGGCAACTCGGGTCTCAAAATTCCATAAGCCCACAGGATATATTGTTTTTTTTATGACGGTCCATTCCTCTCTCTCTCTCTCTCTCTATCGTGAACAGTGTGGGTTTGTATGTATGTGTGCACTTTTCCCCTTACATATTGAAACGTATTGTTACCATGAGGTGTAGACGGTTACAAAGAGAAGGCAAGGCCGAGATGGCTCTGCCAAAGTATTTTTGTTAAGTGTCAGTACAACTGTGCTGAAATGGGTGAGTTTTATTATATCTGTTTTGGCCAAAGTGTGGCTGGATTGTATTTGAATATTTATTTCCGAGATTTTCTATGTATATGATCTTTTGATTATGATCTTGTGCTTACCAGAGTGTTCTCCTGTCTTTCTAACAGGTGGTTCAGGTAGAGGGGAAATGCTCTAGAGGGTTCTGGAGAAGAGAGGGGATTGTTCATTGGAGAAATTGTGTACTGACTAATTACTGTGTTGACTGTTCCTATCTGCTATGGCTAAATTAATGTTGGTATTTGATTGATTACCGAGGGTTATCGGAGCTAAATGGGCTTTTGAGTTAACATTTCATTTAATCATTCTGTTAAGTATCTAAGTTATTCAGTTGATACTTTGCTTTTAAATAAATGCTTATTTTTGCAATTCACAAATCTGATTTGATGACCTAGATAAGAGAGAGAGAGAGAGAGAGAGAGAGAGAGAGAGAAAGTATTACCTACTATCAGTTGTCTGCCGCTACCAAGATGATAACGAGATATTGCCCATGTCGTTATTATATATATATATATATATATATATATATATATATATATATATTATAATATATATATATATTTATATATATATATATATTATTATTATATATCTATATATAATATATTATATATATATATCTATATATGGTATATACATATGTGTGTGTGTGTGTGTGTGTGATGGAAAATAAGCGCAAACTCTGTTAAGTATGATATATAAGATGTTATTTTATTTTATCTTTAGACATAGTTGTTAGGAAAAGACATAGCGAATTGGGATTTGTATTATATTTGACAGACAGACAGACAGACAGACAGCAGAGAGCTGCAATAAAATCACCGATGTATTTCCAACTTGGAATTTTAAAAGTGATACTACTCATTTTACACTATAACACCAACTAAAGCTTTACTTTTATGGATTCATCATACTTGTCTCTATCTGTAACTAAGAACTATTTAAAACATTGTACATAAAATCACTCATAAACCATCATAGAAATATACTGTATGCATCCACACAAACAAATACATACTCGTATGTATACAAGCGTCCCCCAGTCACATATCATGAATCCCACCAAGCCGTAACAGGTTGATGACGCAATAGATAGGTGAAACGGCCCTCTACGTTCGAAACAATGGTCTCTCCGTCCATGGATGTCTTATTCATCGATTCACGTGAAATTAACCGTAAGTCCTTATCCTCTTGGTGGAGAAATTCTCTTCCAACAAAATGATTTATTTAAACCCTCCCTTCCTGGAAACCATATCCCCAGCTGCTTAAAGAAGCACGAAGGAGTAATTCCAGCGATACCTTTTCAGTTTCCAGACACACGCGGATCAAGTTTCCAGCGAAAAGAGTAACAATGTTAGTTGATACAACTACAGGAATAACGCCAACGGTTTACAGTCCAGTAGATGTGCAGGAAATGCTGCTGGATGAAAAAGCGGGTATTCCAACACAGAGTTTTACAAAGGTGGATTCCGTACGGAATGGGAATGCAAATAGAAGCAAGGAGCGTTCATGAATACATTGGGTTAGTTCAGAGCTTTAAACGGATTGAATGAGAGAGAGAGAGAGAGAGAGAGAGAGAGAGAGAGAGAGAGAGAGATGATTTGGTATCTAAATAATGACAGCAATATCCAGAGAAGTATCCAAGTATTGTTTTAGTCAGTTGGGATTAAAATGACATTTCCTTCGCACGAATCACGTTGGAAATGAAACGGCAAATATTTAAGCATTAAATAACTTATTTTCAAAGGGAATCTTAAATAGAACAGAGAATGTAATCATACTTGTCATCACCCTTGATTAATCCTTCATTCCAGTATGAAGACTTTTGACGGTTGAAAATGCAGTTTAAAAATTGCAAGTTGTAAGTCGACTTTAATAGTAGTTTTTTTTTTTTTTTGTTTATAGATTACAGTCAGCAACCGCCAAATTCATTTTTCCAGGGAAACAGAAAAACCAAAGCCACCTTTTATGTAATTTTTGTCATGTCTTGAGGGACAGAAAATAGGAAAGTGGAGATTGTCTGAAATTTCAATCTATTCAAAAAAAGGG
>NC_061095.1:64697626-64722626 GCF_015104395.2 Macrobrachium nipponense
AATATCTCATAGTTTGAATCAACTTTATCTCAAAATCTAACCATCTGTTAATATAAATAAATGTTAAAAATTTACCGTTGAAATTCATTATCAGTAGATCTTTATACAGCCGGTGCCAACTCAACTGTCAACAGAATTCCGTCCAAATTCGTAAGTAAATTGAAAAGCAACAGACTCAGAGATGGACAGACAAATCAACGTTAATTGTCGAACACAGAACACCTGTCATCTTGGCAGGTTTACGTCAAAGCTGAAGAATATTGAATGAATTTCTCCTCCCTCTCGTGATGGTCGAACAGCAATGAAAGTGGTCAAATATAACAGATTTTCTTTAATGTGAAACTAACGATTTCCGGATGAGATTTGAGCATCGGGGGTCGGTCTCTGTCTCAGTTGACTTATTGCCAATAAATTATGTTCAAACTTTAATTTCGGTTCTCGTTTTGTCCAAAACAAAGACGTTCAGCCTTGTTATATACAGAAGCATATACACGGTTAAATGTACTTGTTTTCGACAGTGAAACCTCTCTCTCTCTCTCTCTCTCTCTCTCTCTCTCTCTCTCTCTCTCTGTTAAGGTCTTTTTCTACAACAATCTCACAAAAGCTAAAGGTGGTGTACTACCATTTCGCTCTGGGAGAAAACAGGAATAATAATTCAAGGTAGTGTAAACATTAATATCATCTACCATTATTATTTAGTTTTCAAGCCTAGTCTAAAAAATAAAAAAATATAATAAGCACTGACTATAAAAAGGGAGTCAGTTGTGGTGTACATTTTCGAATAACTCTTGAGTTATTCTAACGATACATTTATTACGGCCATTGTACAAACATAGACGTTGATTTCTTAGTTACAGTAACTAAATGGGAATCGAATATAATTATTTTGTCAGAAACTTCAATGATTTTACAGGCTGGATGTCAGACTCATTTTTATGGTAGATGTGTCGTGATTTATCACACAAGAATACTTAATAACCCGAAGTAATTAGGCTTGATTCCTATGTCCAGACAAACGCTGGAAATAAAACAGCTGCCTAAACTCTCTCTCTCTCTCTCTTTCTCTCTCTCATGCACTCAGTGGCGCCCACGAAAGTGACGATTTTCCAAAACAAGGAAGACCACCCAAGTGGAATAGAAATCTGACGCGTCGCAGATGCTGATAAGAGAATTATAAAGCTTCTCCCCCAAGTCCTGGAACAAGCGCTTCCATCTTTCGAATTTAGTGCTGACATTGCCTGTTGTAGCTGGTCCTCTGATATAGTGGTTAGTGTTGTGACATGCCTCTCGGATGTGGTAGGTTCGCGCCTCTCCCAATGCGATGAAAAATCACGGCTTTGTATCATGATCAGTTAATGTCGCAGTGTTGGGGTCGTTAGCGGTGGGAGGTTGAAACCAACTTTCTTTGGGAGTTTGAATTTCAAGTCAGTGGCCCCTTTGGTGGGCATCTTGTGCCGTGTGAGTAGGTTTCGTCTACCGAAATAATAATAATAACCGCTGTCATATGATTTTTTACTGCTGTCAGTTCACGTTTTACCACTATTATATCCTGTTTTACTTTAGTCATATCCTGTTTTGGCAGAGCTCGTGTGTGAATACAAACGCATAATCTAATAAGCGTCTCCCTTCTTTCAGTAAATAGGGGCGAGAGAGAACAAACAGAATTTAGGGTTTAATGAAGGACGGTGAAAAGTAGAGAGGAGAAGGAGATCCCATATTCAGTCATTCATTTCGCTTTTCAAACTCAAATGTTATTGGATTCTTGTCACCACCGTTTTATTTTTTGTATGATTCTGGACGTTTAGACTTTTATGTTTACATATTTCTATATTTTCATCTTCTCCCTTTTGCGAATCGATATAAGTAATCTTATAATAACTTTTTATATCTAAAAATAGAGTTTTAGTACAATTTTATTTTATTCTTTATATATCAGTAGATTTTTTTTCTTTTATTGTCTTTTTATTTAAATGGTGTAGTAGTTATCAAGTTAAGTTTATTTACTTTAATCACCTTTTGTAGTATATTTCCTTTTCATAGTAACTTCTTTAGCTTTTAGTGTCATCGTCACCGTAGAGAGAGAGAGAGAGAGAGAGAGAGAGAGAGAGAGAGAGAGAGAGAAAGTATAATTCCTTGTACAGTAAAGATTCAAATTGCTTTTTCTGGCTCCCTTCCCACATAAATTCCGCATTTTTTATACCTATTGGAGGAGTGTTCCTCGTTTATTACTTGCCAAAGATAAAGAGGAGAGAGAGATAGAGATGATTTGTGTCAGACTTTGATGCTCTCAAAAGGGTCACAAACCAAATCATATCCTCTTTTTCTTCTTCCTCTAAGAAACAAAGGAAAATTTGCAAATTCAGCAACTTGCAAAACTATGCTTTTATGTGAAGTGAGAGAGAGAGAGAGAGAGAGAGAGAGAGAGAGAGAGAGAGAGAGAGAGAGAGCTATGACTTTGTTATATCAAAAGCAACTCTAGCGAGAATTCGCAAGAAAAACTTCGACAAATTGGCCAAACAAAGTTGATGAATATTTACGGAACAAAAACTTCCTGGCCCCAAATCAGCGCAAAGGACGATCGCTCTTGCAACATTCGGGACTGAAATTCTCACCCATTCACTCACTGTACTCCCTCACTCACTCCCTTACCTCTCACTCCCTCACCTATCACTCACTCACTTACCCAATCACTCACCTACTCCCTCACTCACTCATTCCTTCACCTATTCCTTTCCTCCCTCACTCACTCACTCACTAATTCCCTCCCTCGCTCACTCACTCGCACAATTATTTCCTTCCTCACTCACTCAATCCTTCACTCAATTATACCCTCCCTCCTCAATCATTCCCTTCCTCATTCACTCATTCCTTCCCTCACTAACTCACTCATTCCATCTCTCTCTCATTCATTCACTCGTTCCCTCCCTCACTTCCTCGATCAATTACTCATTCCCTCCCTCACTCACACTTACTAATTCCCTCCCTTACTCGCTCAATCACTCATTCCCTCCCTCCCTCACTCACTCACTTATTCAATCATTCCCTCATTCACTTACTCATTCCCTCCCTTACTCGCTCACTCACTCATTCCTTTACTCACTCTGTCACTCACTCATTTCCACCCTCACTCACTCATTCCCTCCCTCACTCACGCATTCCTATCCTCACTCATTCACTCACTCATTCCTACCCTCATTCATTCACTCACTCATTCACTCAGTTACCCACCCACTTATTCACTTATTCATTCATCCATTCCCTCACTCACCCATACCCACTTTTTATAGGCTACTCATTTGGTTAAACGAAGCACTTGTCAAAAAAGATTGTATTATATTTCCAAAGTCCAGAAATCGTATTAAAGGAAAAAAGCGAAACCATGAACATGAGAGTTTTCACCTGAAACGATGAAAAGAAAATCCCGGGATGATAAAAGAGAGAAATAGATCTTTGATAGACGGTTGAGAAGAAGAAGAAGAAGAAGAAGAAGAAGAGGAAGATAATATACGATACTTTTGAATCTCCTCAGTTCCACATTCTCTCAATGTCAGTGATCAAACGTCTTCTTCCTTTTATCTAAAGGAGGAGGAGGAGGAGGAGGAGGAGGAGGAGGAGGAGGAGAGAGAGAGAGAGAGAGAGAGAGAGAGAGAGAGAGAGAGAGAGAGAGAGAGAGACTGGGTCTAAGGGAAGGTTCTCGGAAGTGAGGTCTTCATTCATACTCTGTTTTCAGTCCATTTTCTTTTTTTTACATATTTCTATTAATAAAATTTGGTCTAAATTCTAACAATGTACAAAATCCACAGTCAGGGACGACTTTTACGTCTAAACATGTCTTTTTATGATTCGACAAAGTTTAATATTCGGGCGGTTAGGTAAATTCATTTAAATGAATTTTGTGATCTCATATTCCATGACGAATCCCACCTCATGACTGAAAGAAGCGCAATTCCTGGAATGTCATCTTGGTCACAGTTTCATCGCATCTCAGTGAATACCTGATATATTCTTTTTCTCAGAAGAATGGATTTCTAAGGTGAATTCTTAAGGAATATTGCATTTATTCGTATCATTTATATTCGTAAAATTTATATTCGACTTCATAGGCTGCACTAATCAGGAAATGTATTTTTTATTTAATTCAATGAAATTTATGCTGTCAAGCAAAGGACTGGGACACTTTCGACCATTCTGCTCTTAAGGTATAGAAAAGAGAGAGTTGGAGTGGGTGGACAGCATAAAAGATCCAGAAAATAAAGGAGATTTAGTACAAGAACCTAAAGGTGGAACTGGGAGGAAACCCCATAGTTGCACTAAGAAGTCAAAGTTAGAGAGGTTGGACAGCAAGACTGAGGATAGAAAGCAAGGAAGGAGGTAAAGTAAAAGGCTCAAGAATGAGTGCAGTTCGGGCCCGAAGAGACACTTCTAACACTATTATTTTTTCTTATTTAAATTAGGTTTAGAATAGGTCACTGGAAAGGTTCATCAGTCACGAACTTTAGCTTTTATTTTATGTGTCTTAGAAATACTAGATTAACCTTTCAACGTTTCTCTACTACTATAAAACAATAAGGCACATTGACTAGTCCTCAATTGCAAACGGGTCTCCGTAAAAGGCGTCATTTAGGAAGAACATCAGGGACTGCTCCTTTTAGACGGAGTCAGAGAGCAAATCTGTTTCCTCATCAGGGGTAGGGATTCTCTGGGCGTCGTTGCTCAATCCAATTTCCTCAGGAGGAGCGCCTCTTTTCCTTTCCCAGAGTAGGAATGAAGGTCTGAGAGTTGAGAAAGAACACAAGAACATCTCGTAGGATACTCTTGTCTAAATTGCAGCCAAGTTTAGAAGGAATTGGGGTGTTTGAGGGCCTAACCTCTTTTCGGGTAAATCGAGGACATCAGATTCGTCTTGCTTGAGTCGACAGGGCGAACTGAGATTAAATTCTGATACTTGAAGGCTTCTGCGTCTCTTCCTGGCGGTGATTGGAGGCAGCAGGAGGTCTTGGAGGGTACATTGTGCAATAAAGGGGAAACAGTACTACAATGATGTTTCAATTTGCTGATTTGATAATCCTTGAAGTTTGATTGGTGTGTGTGTGTGTGTGCATATATATCTTTATGTATATGTGTACGTGAAACTTCTTTTAAATCGTACAGAAACGAACAATAAAGACGATTCGGAAGTGAGTTCTATGTAACCTCCGATTGTGTCCAGCTAATTGAGGAACCCACACTTATTCTTGGTCATAAATTAGACCTGATATTCACAGATGTTCCAGCTATTGCGAAGTTCAAGGTATGTGAATATATAGGCACTTCCGACCACTGTGCCATTGAGATGGACAGATCTGTCCATCAGTATATTCCTAATTCCACCGTTGATAAAACGACCTGGCTGAAATCCAGAACCAACTGGGGTCGCATATCGAGGCTTGTCAGACACTTAGTATTTCAGATGCTATGACAGATCCTTTATTTCTGTAGATTTCTCAAGTTGTATCACCTGTACTGCATTAATACGCCCTTTTCTATCTTGTTCAGCCAAAACATTTTATTTATAATCAGTATCTCTATAAGGAGCTCTTCCTTGAAATTACCAAACCATTATACAATATACAGCTTCTCTCTCTCTCTCTCTCACACACAAACACACACACATACAAAGCACTCACAACTGACCTTTCCTTGGCTGAGAAAGAATCTTCATGATTTGACGTTAAAAGATAAAGTATTTTGTGAAGAATATTTTTGTCCAGTTATTTTCCAAGCCTTTGCAAACTTTTTTTTATCAAAAGATAATCATTTTCAGCCGATAAATTTTGTCTGACTAAACAGAAAAAGGAAGAAAAATATGTGGTGCTTATACTAAAGAAAAAGTTAAAATATTTAACGGCGAGTCTTTGAACTTGGGCCAAAGTGATTACATTTTATACGGAGGAAAAATGTTGTTCGTTTCCGTCAAACATCCGTGATTCTTACCATAAATTATCAACGCACGCATTTTAAGAATATATTACATATATATACTATATATATATATATATATATATATATATATATATATATATATATATATATATATATATATATATATATATATATATATATATATATATATATATAAATATATATATATATATATATATATATAGTATATATATATATATATATATATATATATATATATATATATATATATATATATATATATATATATATATATATATATATATATATATATATTTTAGTCATTTCGCTTTTGCGAAAGACTGTTTGTTTGTTTTTTCCTTACGACTGTCATTCGTAACTGTACATTTTATACGGAGGAGGAAAAATGTTGTTCGTTTCCGTCAACATCCGTGATTCTTACCATAAATTATCAACGCACGCATTTTAGGATTATATATACATATATATATATATATATATATATATATATATATATATATATATATATATATATATATATATATATATATATATATATAAATATATATATATATATATATATATATATATATATATATATATATATATATATATATATATATATATATATATATCTATATATATATATATATATATTATATATATATATATATATCTATATATATATATATATATATATATATATATATATATATATATATATATATATATATATATATATATATATATATATATATATATATATATATATATATATATATATATATATATATATTTTAGTCGTTTCGCTTTTGCGAAAGACTGTTTGTTTTTCCTTACGACTGTCATTCGTAACTGTTCTGGTTCCTTCTTTCTCCTATGTGATATCTTAGTAGAGTGGTTCTTCTTAAGGTAAAGGAGATGATTCAAACGGATAAGTTGAAAATAGTACAACAACTTTATTCTGAAACTCCATAACAAGAGAGACAGTTCGGTCGTGAGCCGTTTCCGTTTTGTCGCTAGAATTGAACTAACTTCTTAGAGCATCACGTTGATAGCGAAACATTAGCAGTCTCAGCGATTCACATAAAAACATACGTAGTCCGCCGGCTCGGAAGTTACAAGTTTCGGCACAGGTTAACAGGTCAACCGCTTCCATGGAAGTTGTTATGACAAGTTAACTGTAATGCAAAATGATGACATTTCAAAACAACCTAAACCACCAAGGCTACTGCAGACATCGCATAGCGTAATCTAGATTTGCCTTGGTCACGTAGGACCCTCCTAATTCGCCAATGACCTCAGGTCATGGGTTTTTATTTACATATATGTAATTCTAAAATGTATTTATTACATTAGGCTCGGACAGCTACCATTCAAGCCTTGATAACAAAAGTTACTTTAAACATGGTTTCTTAGGAGCGTGCTCGTAACATATGTTTAGATATAAAACATAACAAGTGATTAAATGCATAAAAAGGTTCTGTACATACCCTTTTGACAATTCATAAAAACAAAGATAAATGCATGGAAAATCTAGATCCATGTTTGATAATAATAATGATTAGGTACCAAAAAAAAATCAAAAGGTAAAAATCAAAAGGTTAACATGCATACATGAAGATTATGGTAACAGGTAACCTGATTAAGAATAGCGGTTACTGGGGAAACACAAACATGATCATGGATAATTGTAGAGTACTTGTCACTCTTTGTAATAGATGCACAGATTAATATATAGGGCTGGTATATTTTATTAGGTGCCCGAAAAATACCTTTAGGAGTATATTAATATATATATATATATTGGGCTATAATATTTTATTAGGTGCCCGGGAGATACTTTAACTGTTCAAATGCAAAGGCTGAGTCTTTCTTGTCCTACATTTTGCCAGCATACAGACCGCTTTTCACACACAACACAATTCCAGACAATTTTCCTAGGCACCAAATGAAATGGCCAGTTTCAAGCGGCCCTGAACGCAAACGCCTTGAACGCAACGGGTACGTCATCTGGACGGGACAACACGTTTTCTTGGAGATCCTTCTGGTGTACGCCTCAGCCTACGCCAAGCAAAGATGTTGACGACGATAACCATATGCCGTCACACGCTGAACACGGCCAGCAGAACGTAGTAACGAAGATTTTCTCCACCTGCATAAGTCGGTGACGCGTGGTTCATCTCAGCCAGTTGCGTCAAACGATGAGCCACCCGCGCGTTGTATGGGAGAGGTAGTGATGGTATAATTGTAGACGCCCAGGTATAGTTCGCAAAATACGTCTTCTCACGTATTATCGTGTTGACCCCTCTGACGGTGTAGTTTATAGATGTCCCCGTACAACCATCAGCTGCTACAAAGATTGGGGAATGGGCGGTGGTCCCGTCGGGCATACGACTTGAAAACGTCTTTGTCGTATCGGATCCAGGAGACATTATTCATTCTGTACTGAACTTATTACTGTAAAAGGGATAAAGTTTCTTCAGACACCTTCGCCTTGTATGAGAGAGAGAGCCGTTTAGCACTATGCCTAACTCACATGAATCCGTTGATATAGGATAGAATTCAAAAGAGTCAGCTGTACAACTTTATTATTCATGGCTTCTGAACAGTGAGTGAGTTTATCTAAGTCTTTAATGACTGTAAATGATTTCCTATCAGAAGAAATCAGAATCATGCCCCGTCAAATTGGATATTACTGGACTGAGTTATTTCGTCATGAAAGTAGAAACGGTGCTATTTTGTATGATTGCCAAGCATCGGAAGAATCAAAAGGTATGGTGATCATAATCCTATAATTTTCAACGCTGACTGATATTAGGCATAATAGAACTCTACCTTATGGGCGTCTAATAGGAAGTATAACTAGTTTCTCCCGTCCGTTCTCCAAAGTTAACGTCAGATCTTTAATAGGCATAAGGTGTGGTGATAACACACCCTTTGTCGCTAACGTAATAGCTTCTACATAGTCCTTTGATTTCTCAATAAAATGTGATATTTTGACACGGATATGATCTATTTTCGGACTATAATAAGCTAACATAGCCAGCAAATGTTGAACTTCCATAATCTGATCGATATTATTAGAATGTTCGTTCACCAAACTCATTATTTGATTGATTGAAGATAACTGCCTGCGAAGTTCAGACGAAGCTAATTCGGTTTTGTGTTGCAAAAACTCAATTCTTTTATTTTGATTATTTATCTTAAGGCGATTTGAAATTCCTAAGCCTAGATTTGCAACAAATCCCAGGATGTTTAGTCCAGCCAGAATAAGCGGGTTGCGGCGTTCGAGATTATTGTGCCACACAGACCACATCAGCAAGTCACGAGCAAGTTCCTCTGCCTCAGCGGTTTTATTTTGTATGTCATAAGACATTTCCGCGACGCTTAGGGTTTGAGCTAGCGAAATCTCTGAGTTAGCATGAAAATGACGTTGGTGCATTTCCTTAAGTGAAATGGCAAACCTCATCAGGTCATTCTTTAAGTTAAGGACGTCATCTTCAGGCAAAAATATGGCTTGCATATCCACTTCTATGACTATATTACTCGATACAATAAAAATGTCTTCTGTTCTTTCGATAATCGAGCCATGATTAAATTCTATTTCTTTCGTCTTAGCGCTCTTTCCATACAACAAAGATGTCTGAACACACAATATCACTCCTAACAATAACAGATTCATTTTTTTGGAAACCTGCAATGAGTAAAATATGATGTAATTAACTCATGTTAAAGAATATGTTTACATACAAAATATGATTAGATATATAATAAATTATTATACAAGTTTCATAAATACAACCATTTTTTCCCTCACTCATCCTCTACCTTTCTTAGATTCCTGATATGTGCCAATGGAACTATTCTCATATCAGTGGGTTTGGATACATTTTGAACCCTAAATCTATTGGCCGTTAATGTTTCTAAAATGTTAAACGGGCCTTCAAACTTAGGTGTCAGTTTGTAATTTAGACCTTTACGTACGTATACTTGTATGTATACCTGATCGCCCACGGCATATGTTCTAGTTGGCTTAGCTATTTTATCATGATTCTTTTCATTATAATTTGTGCTTCTTCTAGATAGTTACGAAGTATAATTATATCGACTTATGCTTGCATCCATAACATCCTTTAGAGGATTGATAAATTAATTGTAGGCGTTAATACATGGAAAGGTGTTCTAGCTGGGATACCGTACAGTGCCTCGTGCGGTGTCATTTTAATAGACACATGATATGAGTGATTAAGTGTGCTTAGTACCGCAGGTATGGCAATGTCCCAGTTGGGGTCTGCCCCCCCTAAGGTGACCCTTAAAATGTTTAAAACCTTACGATTTGCCCTTTCCATTAGCCCATTAGACTCTGGGTGATAGATCATGGTATTGATTTTCTTATGCAAAGGAATTCGCACAAGGAGTTAAGGAAATGATTATTGAACTCCCCGCCCGAGTCTGATATAATGGTGTGTGGAATTCCATGTTTACAAATGTAGCACTCGTAAAACTTTCTAGCGCACTCGACTGCGGTTTTTGTTTTAAGCGCTATCAGTTCTGTATATCGAGTCAAGGCATCTATGATTACTAGGAGGTGCTTATTTCCTCTGTCTGACTCGTAAAATCCTGTTAATAAATCTAAGTGTACTCTTTCAAAGGGTTGATTTGGCACGGGGTAAGCCCCTAGGCTGACAGGTGTCTTCGTGTGCCCTTTGTATTCTTGACCAGTGCGACAATTTGCTATGTGCCTTTTTTATATCTGTAAGCATCGTATGCCAATAAAATAAAGATTTGGCTTTCTGTGACATTAGGGAATAACCCGGGTGTCCATGCAGTGGATTTCATGCAACCATTTTAAGACAGTGGGTATGAGTGAGATAGGTACCACCACCTGGTTGTTATTCAACTGTGGTGTGTTGCAGGTTTTCCTCGTCACGGATCTACACAGGATATTATCTTTGATTAATATAATTCTGCTGCTTATACTTTATATATTCCTTTTCCTTTCGGATTTCCGTTTAACGCAATTATGATTTTTTCTATTTGTTGATCTTTCTTTGTTCCGTCTGTAATAGTTCAGCACTCCAGCCCAGATTTCCTTCCTGTTCAGATATAGTTTTAAACAATGGGCGTGGAGGTTGAGATATCTATTAATTCAGCTAATGGCTCGGTACAAGATGAAGAGGGGTTGCGTGATAATGCTCAGCAATGATATTTGCGTTTCCAGGTAAATACCAGATCCTCGCGCCAAAAGTCCTGGATGATCATGTGCCACCGAGTTCGCTTAGGGCTGTGACTAAAGCCTTTAAAGAAGTCGGTTAGGGGCTTATGATCAGTGAGAACCTTGACGGGATAACCGTCTATTATAAATTTAAAATGCACGAGTGAATTAACAATAGCGAGCCCTTCCTTGTCTATTACTGCATATTTACTTTCGGAAGGTCTCAGTTTACGTGAATAAAAAGCTATAGGGAAAAACTGTTTATCATATTGTTGAAGCAATACCCCACCTACTCCTAGGTCTGAGGCGTCTGTTGCTATAAAGAATTCCTTACCGAAGTCAGGAAATTTCAAGATAGGAGAACTACACAGTTCATCTTTCAATTTATTGAACGCCTGTTGATGATTTTCAGACCATATGAAATCTATGCCCTTTTTTATAAGATCGGTTAGGGAGCGGCTATGATGGAGTAGTTTCCTAATGAACCTCCGGTAATACCCACTACAGCCTAAAAATTGCTGTATTCCCTTGACGTTTGTAGGAATCGGAAGTTACGGATAGCCGATACCTTATCATGGACTACTTTAAGACCTTGACTAGACACCGTGAAACCTAAATAAACTAGTTCTGTTTTTAAAAAATTCACACTTACTTATCTTTTACCCTTAGGTTATGCTGCCTTAGTCTTTGTAGCACTAACTCTAATTTGCGTAGATGTTCTTCTAAGGTATTAGAAAAGATTACTAGGTCGTCCATATAGGCATGTAGGATATCTCCTAACAAGTCTCCCAACACAATGTTTATCATTCTAGTAAAAGTTATAGGAGCACAACGTAAACCAAAAGGACATACGCAAAAATTCATAATGTACCCTGGCTGTGCTGAAGGCAGTGTATGGGTATACTCTTCTTCTTCCAACGGAATCTGATGGAAGCCCTTTAGTAGGTCCAAGCTGGTAAAATATTTGTTCTGACCTAGTAGAGATAGAATATCGTCAGTACATGGTACTGGGAATCGGTCAGGATTGTTTCCTCATTTAAGCGACGAAAATCGACGCATATCCACCAAGTTCGATCTTTTTTCGGTACTACTATTAACGGAAAAATTATAAGGGCTGTTTGATTTCCTAATGACTCCTTCTTTTAGCATTTTACCTACTTCCTCAGTTATCTCATTCTGAAATTTCATAGGAAGTCGGTACGAAGGTACATAGATTACTTTCTGTTTGTCCTTTAGCCTTATTTGATGCTAGATGACATCCGTTTTTCCTAAAGTTCCATCCGTAGTGGAAAAAACATCATGATATTCAGTTAAAGATTCAAAAATTTCTGCTGAATTCTTCTTCTTGAATGTCCTTATTGATTTTGTTCTTATAGATTGCAAAAGGGATTCATCCGCAAACTGATTGAGCGGGATTGATCTCAGCTACGGTAAGAATGCGATGTTTATAAACTTCCACATCCAAGATATGTTTGATTTTTGTGGATTACTAAAGTGGTATTCAAATGATTACAGACTTCAATGTTACATTGTTGTTGTGAGCCGACTGTATAAATGGCTTGTGTGACGGATAATCCGTGTGTTTTCAGAGTGTCGGAAAGGATTAACATTTCAGATCTGCAAGGTTTTCTTTATACACGCACTAATATGTTCGAAGTTACGTTCGGCTCGAGAGTTTGCGTGCAAGCTGATATTACGGGGCGAGCGAGAATTCTGTTGGGTCGCATGGATTATTTCTTGGTTTATGAGACAAGTGATTGGTTCTTCAATATATGTTACTACTCTGTCTGTCTCCTTATTATCCAAAAAACTGATTTTAGGGTATTAGAAGACTTATAGAATTTTCCTTTGATATACACGCCGTGTTTTGCAGGGGCTAAGGTAATATTTGAGTGCCCATAGACGGGTATCCGATAATTACTGCGGGATACATATTAATGTTTTGTACAACGATAAAGGTATCGGAAAACGTGCGCTTACCGACCTTGTACTGAACATGAGTTACTCCTACCACATTTAATTCATTATTTCCTATACCCGAGAGTCTTATTCCGGACTTCTCTATAGGGAAGTTTGAAAAGAGTAAATGATGAGTCCTTAAATCCATGATATTATGTGGACTACCAGAATCAAAGAACAAAGTAAATGACTTATGGTCCAAATTTACTGCATGTAAGGTTGGTCGTAACTCGTCCTGACTTATAATTGCGTGAATTTGTTGCAAATCTACGGGAACCTGCACAGATATTTTGGATTCGGCCGTGTGTTTCATAGGAAAATCGATGCCTCACAATGATCTGATAAATGATTAAACTGATTATTTGATACAAAAGATGTTGATATGGATGACCCAACATCGTCCTCTCCCCCCTTAGAGCTAACTACGTGGTATTTGCTTTGTTTAGCACTCCTTGAAAATTCGCTTGACCTTGCAAGTTCTGGTTATACGGCCCAGGAACAGAGGTACCTGAAGCACGATTTGTTTGTTTTTTGCTGTTGAGCAGCATTCCTTTCCGTTTGCTTGTTTCTTTTTATAGTACTGAGGACCCTTCTTTTGTTTTGCATTGGCAACTGTTTGCGTGTTTGTAGGATTCTGCTGTTGATTCCGCGAGAAGCAACGATTATATGAATGAGTGGAACTATTATGTATTGAACAAAAACGCGTCCGACAGTCTGAAATCATGTGACCTGGTCGTTTATAGTTATAACAAACCATCCCTGCAGCTTGATTATTATTATGGACCACGTTTACTTGTTGTGGTTTATTTTCATTTTTTGCAAAAACTTGAGTAAGCGAGGGATCAAGGTCGGTACATTTAGACATGTGTTTTTTGATTTGTTTATACACATCTAATTCCGTACTGTTGGGGGCTGGCAATTTTTGTCAAAACACCGCACTAAAGCTTCATGCAACATTGCTGTAATGCTCGTGAGGTCAATTAGACGGATAAAATACTTTCACGGCATTCTGGCACTCGTAACCCACCCGGAGTTACTTAAACTATCTTAATATGCATTTAGCCGGTCGGCAATTAGCGCCGACCGCTCGACAACATTAAGCTGAGTCATGGAGGCTTGGGTTAAGGATATTTCTCAATGCCAATACTCCATCTAAAGCCTCTTCACCCCCATACACGGCACGTAACCTAATTTTGAACTCGTCCCCCCCATGTAGCTGCCTCTTTGAAAGAAACACCTCTTAGATATGCACTTGCGTCTCCTTTAGCAAAGTCTATGAAGCTTTTGGCTTCCTGTAATTGTACAGCTGGGTCTGTGATGCTTTTGCATTTAAATGAGCGTCTACAGATGAAGTCCATGCCTCAACATTTTGAGGCAGGAACCCATTGGCCCTACCTTGAAAAGGTACAATTGCTGACCTAGTGCTCACGAGCGTCACAAACATTCGGGTTGCCAGCCGCAGTAGTTGCCATGTTCACTTTTACTTTTTTCTTATCACTCCTATTCCTGCGGTTCCTATCAAAATATCTATAAGATTACACTCGACCCACTACGTAAACGCATATGCAATATACTGTATAAATGTGTTGCAAGTAATAGGAAAACCCCACAAAAGATAATAGAGGTACAGATAATTTGATAAAGATATTATTCGGAGAATTCCTGCAAGAAAAACGATTAGCAACAACGAGAAAAAAAATAGTCTGCGGGCGAGAACTCGTAGTTGAAGATTGATTCTGTAATGAATGAAGATTAAGATGGCGAACAACTCACCTCCTGTAATATTGAACGATCGACTCCTGATGAACAACACTTCATTGAGAAAAAACCTGAATAGATAAAATTCTACTTAGCTCTGGGTTATATGGGGAAGGATTGTTGACATATATATATGTATATGAAAATTTTTGTAGATAAATTTTTCCAAAGAAAGTCTTCACAAACAACTAAAATTCCCCTTACCGCAAGAACAGGAATTGACCTGTCACGGGTCAAGCCATCTCACACTGGGGCAAATTCCCTCACTTGCGGTAATGTTCGATAAAGATGTAGATTAGTATGATGGCCACCAATTCCTTGATTCTCTGCCTAAAATCTGTAATGCATCTGACGACTGGGAAATGCGAGCAATTTTCAAAATGATGTTTCTTTAATCGCTGTTGTTATTTTTTGTTTTTTTTTAGCTCTAGCTGCAATTGAACATTAATTAACAACTTTATTATTATTAGTATTATTAATATCATTATTATTATTCAGAAGATGAAGAACCCAATTCATATGGAACCATCTCTCCACAGGGGCCGCTGACTTCAAATTCAAGCCTCCAAAGAATATTAAGGTGTCGATTCGAAAGAAATAACTGAAGGTAAAGGGAAAAACAGAAAGAGTAGATCACTTATTAGAAAAAAATCATAATAAATAAATAAATAGAAAAATAACTAAAAATGTTGGTAAATTATTGAAATAGAAGGAGAATTGTATTTAGGATGTAAAGACAGTAATTGTGTTTATGCTCCAGTAACCGAGAGAGATGGAGCAATAAGCTTCAGCTCCAATCCAGGGATTCCCACTAATTTTGGAGCCCTGGGGATTGCTTCACAATTCCACGAGGTCCTCCGATGGATTTGGGCCGAATTTAGGTTTGAACAGAGATTTGGGATCGAATTTTGTGTCCCGAAAAGTATTCTAGGCAGAGGGAAAGTAGATTACATTAGTTCTTTGAAGTCGGGAATATAAACAAAGAAAAATTGTCTTGTTTTGGGAGGTTACATTTAGATGAAACAATCTGTTAATGATATTACATATTTGACTGATATTGTGTAAAACTATACGTTTATATATATATATATATATATATATATATATATATATATATATATATATATATATATATATATATATAGGTATATATATATATATATATATATATATATAAGTCATATCACATTACGTGATTCATACATATATCGAGCTACAATGTCCTTTAATATCTAATTTGCTCTACCTCGGAATTAATATATTTTCATATATGCTTAACCGAAGGGGAATTTTTTTCTCGATAATAGATTTACCTGTACTTGGGCGTGAACGCAGGTACATTATAAATCCAGGAACGTCAGTGGAAGCTATACCACTCAACCACCGCGAGAGGCTTAAAGGTTAATGCCGTCTCTCACCTCAAATACTTTCTCGCGCTGAAGTATTCGTTGGTTTGGAGACAACATCAACCCGCCTCGACTCCGGTAGTTAAGTAGCGCTTTTGACAACACGTAGCATTTACATAAGTCATATCACATTACCGTGATTCATATACATATATCGAGCTACAATGTCCTTTAATATCTAATTCGCTCTACCTCGGAATTAATATATTTTCATATATGCTTAACCGAAGGGAATTTTTTTCTCGATAATAGATTTACCTGTACTTGGGCGCGAACGCAGGTACATTATAAATCCAGGAACGTCAGTGGAAGCTATACCACTCAACCACCGCGAGAGGCTTAAAGGTTAATGCCGTCTCTCACCTCAAAATACTTTCTCGCGCTGAGGTATTCGTTGGTTTGGAGACAGCATCAACCCGCCTCGACTCCGGTAGTTAAGTGACGCGCTTTTTGGGGGGGGGGACAACAACCTCGCATTTACATAAGTCATATCACATTACCGTGATTCATATACATATATCGAGCTACAATGTCCTTTAATATCTAATTCGCTCTACCTCGGAATTAATATATTTTCATATATGCTTAACCGAAGGGGAATTTTTTTCTCGATAATAGATTTACCTGTACTTGGGCGCGAACGCAGGTACATTATAAATCCAGGAACATGTTGTCTCCAAACCAACGAATACTTCAGCGCGAGAAAGTATTTGAGGTGAGAGACGGCATTAACCTTTAAGCCTCTCGCGGTGTTGAGTGGTATAGCTTCCACTGACGTTCCTGGATTTATAATGTACCTGCGTTCGCGCCCAAGTACAAGGTAAATCATTTATCGCCCGGAAAAAATCCCCTTCGGTTAGGCATTAGTATGATATAATTAATTCGAAAGTAGAAAAGCGAATTAAGGATATTAAAGGAAACCCAATTGTGGCTTGATTAGCATATATTGAAAAGAATAGGTAAATCGAGTTGTAGAAAGCGAATTAGGATTATTAAAGGGTCATTTGTACGAAATTAAGGCAAAATATTAATGGGAAAATTATAAATTTAATTCCGAGGTTTAGGAGCGAATTAGGATATTAAAGGACATTGGTTTGCCTCGAATATATGTATATGAATCACGGTAATGTGATATGACTTATGTAAATGCTACGTTGTTGTCAAAAGCGCTACTTAATTTAACTACCGGAGTCGAGGCGGGTTGATGTTGTCTCCAAACCAACGAATACTTCAGCGCGAGAAAGTATTGAGGCGTGAGAGACGGCATTAACCTTTAAGCCATCTCCGCGGTGTTGAGTGGTATAGCTTCCACTGACGTTCCTGGATTATAATGTAACCTGCGTTCGCGCCCAAGTACAGGTAAATCTATTATCGAGAAAAAAAGGGTTCCCCTTCGGTTAAGTATATATGAAAAAAATATATTAATTCCGAGTAGAGCGAATTAGATATTAAAGGACATTGTAGCTCGATATATGTATATGAATCACGGGTAATGTGATATGACTTATGTCAAATGCTACGTGTTGTCAAAAGCGCTACTTAACTACCGGAGTCGAGGCCGGGTTGATGTTGTCTCCAAACCAAAACGAAGTACTCAGCGGCGGAAGAAAGTATTTGAGGGCCTTGGTTGTAGACGGCAATTAACCTTTAAGAAACGGCCCCTTATCGCGGTGGTTTGAGTGGTATAAAGCTTGTCCTCACTGACGTTCCTGGATTTATGAATGTATTTGCTGCGTTCGCAAAAGCGCCAAGTACAGGTATATCTATTACCTCAAGCCGAAAAAAATTCCCCCTTTCGGTTAAGCATATATGATATATTAAGCTTCGAGCCGGTTATGTAGCGCAATAGATATTTAAGGACATTGTAGCTCAGATTTCGGGTATGTAATATGAACACGTGTTAAATGGTGATAGTGACTATGTAAATGCTACGTGTTTGTCAAAAGCGCTATTTAACTACCGGAGTCGAGGCGGGTTGAATGTTGTCTCCCAAACCACGATATCTTCAGCGCGAGAAAGTATTTGAGGTGAGAGACGGCAGTTAACCTTAAGCCTCGGTCGCGGTGGTTGAGTGGTATAGCTTTCCACTGACGTTCCTGGATTTATAATGTACCTGCGTTCGCCCCAAAGTACAGGTAAATCTATTATCCGAGAAAAAAATTCCCCTTCGGTTAAGCATATAATTGAAAATATATAATTCCGAGTAGAGCGAATTAGATATTAAAGGACATTGTAGCTCGATATTATGTATTATGAATCACGGTAATGTGATATGACTTATGTAAATGCTACGTGTTGTCAAAAGCGCTACTTAACTACCGGGAGTCGAGGCGGGTTTGATGTTGTCTCCAAACCAACGAATTACTTCAGCGCGAGAAAGTATTTGATGTGAGAGACGGCATTAACCTTTAAGCCTCTCGCGGGTGGTTGAGTGGTATAGCTTTCCCACTGACGTTCCTGGATTTTATAATTGTACCTGCGTTCGCGCCCAAGTACAGGTAAATCTAATTATCTAGAAAAAAATTCCCCTTCGGTTAAGCATATATGAAAATATATTAATTTTCCGAGGTAGAGCGAATTAGTTATATTAAAGGACATTGTAGCTTCGATATATGTATTATGAATCACGGTAATGTGATATGACTTATGTAAATGCTACGTGTTGTCAAAAGCGCTACTTTAACTACCGGAGTCGAGGCGGGTTGATGTTGTCTCCTAAACCAACGAATACTTCAGCGCGAGAAAGTATTTTGTGAGGTGAGAGACGGCATTAAACCTTTAAGGCCGTCTCGCAGGTGGTTGAGTGGTATAGCTTCCACTGACGTTCCTGGATTTATAATGTGACCTGCGTTCCGCGCCCAAGTACAGGTAAATCAAATATTATCGAGGAAAAAAATTCCCCTTCGGTTTAAGCATATATGAAAATATATTAATTCCGAGGTAGAGCGAATTGGATATTAAAGGATATTGTAGCTCGAATATATGTAATATGAATCTTCGGTTAATGTGATATGACTTATGTAAATGCTACGTGTTGTCAAAACCAAAAGCGCTACTTAACTACCGGAGTCGAGGCGGGTTGATGTTGTCTCCAAACCACGAATACTTCAGCGCGAGAAAGTATTTGAGGTGAGAGACGGCATTAACCTTTAAGCCTCTCGCGGTGGTTGAAGTGGTATAGCTTCCACTGACGTTCCTGGATTTATAATGTACCTGCGTTCGCGCCCAAGTACAGGTAAATCTATTATCGAGAAAAAAATAAAAAAATTCCCCTTCGGTTAAGCATATATGAAATATATTAATTCCTTCCGAGGTAGAGCGAATTAGATATTAAAAGGACATTGTAGCTCGATATATGTATATGAATCACGGTAATGTGATATGACTTATGTAAATGCTACGTGTTGTCAAAAGCGCTACTTAACTACCGGAGTCCGAGGCGGTTGATGTTGTCTCCAAAAAACCAACGAATACTTCAGCGCGAGAAAGTGATTTTTGAGTGAGAGACGGCATTAACCTTTAAGCCTCTCGCGTGGTTGAGTGTTATAGCTTCCACTGACGTTCCTGGATTTATAATGTAACCTGCGTTCGCGCCCAAGGTACAGGTAAATCTATTATCGAGAAAAAAAATTCCCCTTCGGTTAAGCATATATGAAAATATATTAATTCCGAGGTAGACGCGAATTAGATATTAAAGGACATTGTAGCTCGATATATATATATATATATATATATATATATATATATATATATATATATATATATATATATATATATATATATATATATATGTGTGTGTGTGTGTGTGTGTGTGTGTGTGTGTGTGTATACATGCGACATCTCAGAAATCCATCCAGCCATACTCCTATCATTTCCAAAATCCTGGAGCATCCTCCTTGTCCATCTGAGGTCTTTCAAGCGCTCCAATCTTTTGACATTACTGCAAAAAGAAGACGAAATGGCTTCGTCGAAATGATGAAAAATGTCTGGAAATGCAGTGAGAAGGAATATTGTTAGTTCATATCATCTGGTGCCTGGGAGAGAGAGAGAGAGAGAGAGAGAGAGAGAAAGAGAGAGAGAGAGAGAGAGAGAGATATCACAAAACACCCAGTAAAAAGGAGAGAGAGAGAGAGAGACAGGCTCTCTCGCTTCAAATGATTGAGGACTAAGATGCAGCCTCCGACAAGTTGTCCAGTTATTATTATAGATTTTCTTTGAATCTTTTCGTAATGTTTAGACGCTCTCTCTCCTCTCTGCTCTCTCTCTCTCTCTCTCTCTCGCTCTCTCTCTCTCTCTCTCTGCTCTCTCATCTGCAGTGTCCTAATCCAAGGTTATTCTTTTGTTTTTTCGTCTGTAGGGAACATGAAAGATTAATACAAAAAAAATTTTTTTCGTTGTTACACTCATTTGATTGATGTACAGAAATACACACACACACCGCGCGCACCCACCACACACACACCACACACCACCACACACCACACACACAATATATATATATATATATATATATATATATATATATATATATATATATATATATATATATATATATATATATATCTATATATATGCTATATAAGACTGATGTATGAGACATTGTTGTATGTCGTGCCTTGACATTCCTTTATAATTGGGGGGACTCGTCATTTTTAACTTCCTTAGATACAGAGAGTCCGAGTGACAGCCTAGAGAATGCTGATGACTCTTTTTTAGGATGGTGTGACATTAAGCCCTTACCTAGCAAATCAGTGCCATGAGAGCTTGTCCAAGATGCCTTTAGTTGCCTGGGGCGTGTGCATTACGAACATTTGAGTGTGCGTTCGTATGTAGGTACGAGCTATGTCCGTTCATAATGACATGTTTAGCCTGAACCATAGAGAGACTTACGGTGAGGTCTGTGCGAGAAAGGCAGAGCCACGATGGCGTATGCCAAAGAGTTTCTTCTTCCTTAAGAGTGTGTGAAGATACTAGGCTGAAATGGTAAGAATTATTGGTATTTGTATTTTGACAATATTGTAAAAGATGTCCATTTTATTTAATCTTTTGACTTTCTGTTTTTGCAATTGTGTCTGTCTATCAGTCTGTTCTGTTCTTCCTAACAGGCGGATCTGACAAGGGGAAATGCCCTAACAAAGGGGAATGGGTTTTGGAGAGGAACAAGTATGTTATTTTGGAATTGGTGTTGACTGACTACTAATGTTATGACTAAACTGATGTTAGTTATTTTATGGGGATCAATTAAGCTTTGAAGAACCTAACTATTTGATCAATGGCTTTGCTTTTAAAATCAATGTATATTTTTGTAGTTCCGACTCTGATTTGGTGACCTTTGATAATGAAGGAGAGAGAGAGAGAGAGAGAGAGAGAGAGAGTGGGAAAGGAAGCGAGAGAGAGAGAGAGAGAAGAAGAGGAGAGAATGGTTATTGCCAGAGTTGGGTATCAGGAGAGAGAGAGAGAGAGAGGGAGGGACAAGGTATTGCCAGTGCCTACCGCTTCTGGCTATCGCTGCCTAAGTGAATAACGGGGGTCGGTGGCCCCGTTATATTATATATATATATATATATATATATATATATATATATATATATATATATATATCTATATAATATATATATATATATATATATATATATATATATATATATATATATATATATTAAATGAATGTTTGAAACCCTACTCTCTCTCCCTTCAAATAGCCAATCCATCCACCAGGTGAGACACATCTTTACATCCAATCAATCAATCAATCAGAGTAAATTGAACTGAATCCTGAAAGGCAATTAATTATTTATCCGAATTCGACGCAAAAGCAAATCTGTTGGAACGTGAATTCAAAGGATAATAAATCCTAGTGAAACATGATTCTGCCTCTTTTGAATTTGAATTTGAATTTGATTTCATTTTCTATTACTCGTGGAAGAGTTATTTTGCCACAAAGGCAATACTGTGATATGAATTGCAGAGAAGTGACAATAGATTGTTTTAAACGATACAGAAACCTATTTTGAGGTCGTAATAACTTTACAAAACCACACGATGGTGTTTTAAGTGATTAATTGAAATAAATCTCATTTAATGAGAAAAATGAATCATTTGACAATTAATTACAATCATCAATACATCTTAATGACGCAAGTTCAATTAAAGTAATGAAAAATATATAACATCTCGGCTTCCATAGATTATTTATAGCTGATATAAAATGGAAGATTGAATTGAACAATTCATCAAATATTCAATTCATCAAACTTTTTTATATGAATCCTTAAATGGATAATTACGCATGGGAAAGGTTATCATTGTTTTTCAATATTAAAATCTTCATCATTTTTTATTATTCGTCAAAGTGTATCATTCCTTGCAATATTCGTAATATTGTTGTTTGTGAATTTATTCAAGTAAAAGGTTAAGAAGTGAGTGCAACAGGGGCCAAAGGGACGTTACGAACCACCTTCAGTCATGTCTACAGTGCTCCTTACCTGAGGTGTAGTTAACAAAGAAAATGAAATTGGAAAAAAAGATACAAGGCGGAAATGACAGACGTCTTTTAACGCGAGAAGGGAAGTCAAAGACAAAGACAAATTAAATGAACTACAAAGAAAGAAAGAACGAAAGGAGGGAAGGAAGATGGTAGACGTCATTAATTAAAACAATAAAAGGAATAACTGATTTAAAATTATCTCCTGTGGAAATGAAAGGACAATCGTTCATTACCTTGATCACTTTGGAAGTCTCATCGCTCACCATTAGCGTTGGTGCGCTCTCTCTCTCTCTCTCTCTCTCTCTCTCTCTCTCTCTCTCTCTCTCTCTCTCTCTCGTTTATAATTCTTGTCGTTTTAGATCTTTTTGAAATCCCGACTATAAAGATGGAACAGAGAACATTTGATTCTCTCTGTTGTGGTGGATTCAGTCACTTCGTAAAACGTTGGTTCTCTCTCTCTCTCTCTCTCTCTCTCTCTCTGGAATGGAGCGTCGCCAGTTTCTCCTGGGAAAAGAAACAATTCTCTGTTTAGAAAACTAGCTCGATCTTCATATTTATTTACAGCGAAGCATCATCTAATATTAAAACAACATTTAGAAGTAAATATAGGAATATATAAATATGGAATCTTCGGGCAGAATGTTGTGTGCACCTGATATATAATATATCTGCTTTCAGTGTCATTCTGAAGGATGAGAAAAAGCTTCAACCTTTGAGGCAACTCGGGTCTCAAAAATCCATAAACCCACAAGATAGATTGTTTTTTTATGATGGTCCATTCCCCTCTCTCTCTCTCTCTCTCTCTCTCTCTCTCTCTCTCTCTCTCTCTCTCATGCTCTCTCTATTCCCCCTCTTCTCCTCTCCCTCTTCCTCTCCTTCTCTCTCCTCTCTCTTCACATCAATTCATCTTCGCCCCTTCATTATTATTTTTTTCAAATTTTCAATAGAAAAAAAAAGACTTTTGTCTCCACAAAGGTAACCTTTAAATTGCTTAGAATCCCCGAAATAAATCCTAAACCACAAAATTAATCCCTTTTCCTCTTCTTCTTCATCTTCTTCTTCTTTTTCCATTCGCAAAATCACCAAACTGAATCTTTGTAGTCGGGATTTCAAAAAGATCTAAAACGAGGAGAATTATAAACGAGAGAGAGAGAGAGAGAGAGAGAGAGAGAGAGAGAGAGAGAGAGAGAGAGAGAGCACCAGCGCCAATGGTGACTGATGAGACTTTCAAAGAGATCAAGGTAATAAACGAATTGTCTTTTCATTTCCACAGGAGATCATTTTAAATCAGTTATTCCTTTTATTGTTTTAATTAATAACGTCTACCTTCTTCCTTCCTTCCTTTCTTTTTTTCTTTCTTTGTATTTCATTTAATTTGTCTTTGTGTTTGAGTCCCCTTCTCGCGTTAAAAGACGTCTGTCATTTCCGCATTGTATCTTTTTTCCAATTTCATATTCTCTGTTAACTACACCTCAGGTAAGGAGCACTGTAGGCATGACTGAAGGTGGTTCGTAGTGTCCCTTTGGCCCCTGTTGCACTCACTTCTTAACCTTTTACTTTACCTCCATTCCTGCTTCCTTTCTTGCTGTTCAACCTCTCTAACCATTACTAGTTATGTTTGAAACAATGGCATGAGGGAGTAATTCCAGCAATACCTTTCAGTTTCCAGACACAAACGGATCAAGTTTCCAGCGAAAAGTGTAACAATAAAAGAGTAACAATCTTAGTTGATGGAATTACGAGAATAACGCCAAAGGTTTCTAGTCCAGTAGATGTGCTGGAAGTGACGCTGGATGAAAAAGCGCGTGTTTCAACACAGAGTTTTAAATCGTGGATTCCATACGGAATGGGAATACAAATAGAAGCAAAGAGCGTTCAGGAATACATTGGATTAGTTCAGAGCTTTAAACGGGTTGAGAAAAGAGAGAGAGAGAGAGAGAGAGAGAGAGAGAGAGAGAGAGAGAGAGAGAGAGTTCATTTCATTTCTTAGCAATGACAGCAATATCCAAAGAAATACTGGGATTAATATGATATTTTCATCACATGAATAATGTCGACAATGAGTTGGCAAATATCATAGCCATAAATAACTTCTTTTTCACAGATAACCTTAAATATAATAATTGACTATTACCATACTTGCAGTCACCTTACATTAAATCTTCATACTAGTATGAAGAATGAGGTTAGAATGCAGTTTAATCGAATTGAATAGTAGTATTTTTTATAGATATGATCCGCATTGCCACT
>NC_061095.1:64725126-64728295 GCF_015104395.2 Macrobrachium nipponense
GACATCTCATTTACCCAGCATAATTAGCAATGAACAGGGGACGAGCACATTCCTGTGAGCAGCTCCTGATCAGATGGAAGTCTCAATAAAATCTTTATTGTGGCAACAATTCCTGGAGGGAGATCTGATCTCCCTTCCATCTCTCGTAATTATGACAGTAATAACAGTCAATAATTTTTATGTATAATCTATTTCAATGTACCTAAGGGAGTGGCTAGTGAGTTATATATATTTTTTGATAATGTGAATGAATAACTCTTGTCATTCAATGTCATCGTTTCACTTTTTTTCTATGATCAAAATGAATAAATTGTTATTCATTTAAGGAATTTCAGTTTCCTTAACTTGTTCTATACTGAAGATATGTTAATTAAGAGAGAGAGAGAGAGAGAGAGAGAGAGAGAGAGAGAGAGAGAGAGAGAGAGAGAGATCATACCTAGAACAACAATTGGTCGACTGCAAGCATATATAAAAAAGTTACAGTGTAAGCGTCACGCTATCACAGTTCCCAATATGTTTTGTAAGGCGTGATTCTTCTTCTTCTTCTTCTTCTTCTTCTGCCTACGAATGAACTCATAACCCATGGAACGCGTCTCAATGGATTAAGATAACAAATCCCCGTCCGTCGTCCACAAAGATTCGTTTATGTCCGTCGACGGAGAAATTTGCATCCATTCACTGGCGTGGGAATTATGCTTTCTTTCATTCATTAATTCACTCCTCAGGCGTGTATGACAACCTCCAGGCTTCTCAAAAACTCCTTCGGGATGTTGCTGCTACCTACTCACCCTATTTCTTAAGCCCAGCAGACTCTAAAACCCATTTTCGCCTGTCTCTGTTCTCATATTTTCCCAAAGCCATTAACCTTAATACCTCCGCGGGCGATATTTATTGCTGGTATATAACTGGATAAAGTTTATCAATATAAATCTCTATTCTGTTCACATGCGTCTAGTTTTCTTCCAGTCTCATATTTCTGGTCGGTGGAAACATCTCTCTCGCTGTAACATCTACGTTTTCTGATAAATCGCGTATTGTTTTATTAATATATTTTCGTGCCTGTTCCCGTTCCGTCCGATTGTTCCCATCTGTTCCACTGGAGTAATTGACCAAAGAGATTGTTGGTCACACGAAGAAACAAACGATCGGATGACAATCGTGTGAAGTCATTACTTAACATCAACTGTTTATTTCCGAAGTCTCGTTGATGTATGATGCTGTCATTCCTGGTCAGATTAAAATACGAAGGTTCTTATGATTGGCGATTTATAGTAAAAATGCGTATATGGTCGGCGTATTTTCTTGATTTATCATCAATATAAGCCTTCGTTTATACTCCATACACAAATTTGCACGCTGTGTGTAAATATATACTTTGTATAATTCCTATAAAGTAATGATGTTTTATTTACATATAATTTTCATATTTATTTTTCCTTTGCAATGAGTGAAATCTCTTCTCTCTGTATTTCCTTTTACCTCCTCTTACTTCTCTTACCCCAAATGAACGCCATAATATTCTTTGAAAGCTTAAATTTCAAGTCAGTGGCCTCTGTGGTGGGCTTGTTCCATATAATAATAATAATAATAATAATAATAATAATAATAATAATAATAATAATAATAATAATAATAATAATAATAATAATAATAATAATAATATAATAATAATAATAGTATCTGCAGCCCGGAATTTCTTCAGGAAGAGTTTGAAAATATTTTCAACGTATCAGAAAAATTAAAATACCCTAAATATTTTATTGAATGTGCTTTACAAAAAGCACAACAAACATTTTATTCTGTAACTCCGAGAATGGCTTTTAATAATATGTGCTCGTTTCACCATATAATGACCTCTTACGGAGGGTTCCAAGTTTTTGCAAGAATTTTAATATTAATGTTGTTTTTAAATTTTCAAATACACTGAAAAACTTACTAATAAGGAATTCTCCCAAAGTTTTTCTCAGGGCTGCATTACGGGGTTCCTTGCATGAACTGCAAGTGTTTTTATCTCGGACAATCTGGGAAGGGACTGGACCACCAGAATTAAACAACACAGATATAGTGTGAGAACAGGACAAATGTCGAATGCTTTGTTTTTGTACACTTTAACAATTTTAATCACATGATTCATTGGGAGGGGGCAAAAGTTGTTTTATATTGTAATAATATAACTCGTAGGAATATTATTGAATCTGCTTTTATTATCAAATATCACAGTGAAAATGAATGTAAGCCAGGGTATGTACAAACTGGACCCATTTGTTGTTAACGAGATTTGTAGGGTTGTTTCTTTTTAATCACCTGTTGAACTGTTCTGTACCTGCTGTACTGGTTTTAACCAAAGGACTTTGAATACTTGTTTTTCAATTTTTTCAGTTTTTATGTTTACTTTGTTAGATGTTCTCTTTGTTTTTAGCATTGTACTCGAAAATGTGTTGAAATAACACGAAAGCGCTCGGTACTCCATCTTTATTTTCCTTTGGTCTTGGCTAAATATATATATATATATATATATATATATATATATATATATATATATATATATATATATATATATAATATATATATATATAATAAAAAATAAAGGACCATCAGACCTTGCGTGTAAATAATCTGGAATTACATTATCAAGTAATTATTCTTTTCTTTTTTTTAGTTAAATGTCACTGTCCCCTACAACCTAAATAACTATTCTTAGCATGAACTATCAGATTTTTATTCATAAACGACTTAAATATTATATATATATATATATATATATATATATATATATATATATATATATATATATATATATATATATATATATATATATATAATATATTTAAGTCGTTTATGAATAAAATCTGATAGTTCATGCTAAGAATAGTTATTTAGGTTGTAGGGACAGTGACATTTAAACTAAAAAAAAAACGAAAATAATAATTACTTGATAATGTAATTCCAGATTATTACACGCAAGGTCTGATGGTCCTTTATTTTTTATTTTTTTTATTTTTGTTGAGTTAAATGAAAATACTTCATGTTAAAAATGCTTACGTAATTAACTGAAAATCTAACTACTGTTTACTGTGCATATATATCCAAGTTATTTTTACACAAGAGCTAATCGTCAATGTTAATTTTTTATTAAAATTCAATACTCGTGTGTTAAGAATGCTTATTT